>NW_004444165.1:3366199-3371261 GCF_000243295.1 Trichechus manatus latirostris | reverse complement strand
AAAGGAGAATGAAGAACACCAAGGACACAAGGAAAGTATTAGCCCAAGAGACAGAAATGGCCACATAAACCAGAGACTTTATCAGCCTGAGGCCAGAACTAGATAGTGCCCGGCTACAACCAATGACTTCCCTGACAAGGAACAAAACAGAAAGTCCCTGACAGAGCAGCAGAAAAGTGGGGTGCAGAACTCTAATTCTGGTAAAAAGGCCAGAGTTAATGGTTTGACTGAGACTGGAGGGATCCTGAAAAACATGGACCCCGGGCTCTTTTTATCCCAAAACTAAAACCATTCCCGAGGCCAACTCTTCAGACAATGATAAAATGATTCTCGTGAAGAGTGTGTTTCTTAGCTCAACTAGATACATAAGACTAAATGGGCAGCTCCCGTCCAGAGGCAAGATTAGAAGGCAGAGAGGTTCAGGAGCTGGTTCAATGGACATGGGAAATCCAGGGTGGAAAGGAGGAGTGTGCTGTCACAGTATAAGGAGAGCAACTAGGGTCACATAACAAGGTATATGTATATTTTTGTATGAGAGACTAACTTGAATTGTAAACTTTCACTTAGAGCACAGCAATAAAAAAAAAAATAGAAAAGAAAAAATAGAATGGGAAGGCTACTTAGAAGTGAGAATGGTGAGACTTCTTCTTGCTTACTTTGGGCACATCATTAAGAAAGACCAATCACCAGAAAAGGGCATCCGTTAGATAGAACCTTTTGCTGTCATGATGATTCTGACTCATAGTGACCCTGTGGGATGGAGTAAAACTTCCCCATAGGATTTCCAAGGATTGGCTGATGGGATTCGAACTGCCAACCTTTTGGTTAGCAGAGGAGCTAATCAGTCAGGTAAAGGGTCAGCGAAAACAGGAGAAATCCTCAATGAAATTAACTGAAACAGTAGCCTCAACGATGGGCCCAAACTTATCAAAGAACATACAGATGACACAGGATCCAGCAACTTTTCATTCTGTTATATACAAGGTTACCATGAGTTGGTGGCAACTGAAGACAACAACACATTTCTCTGGTTAGCCATTCAAATTTCTTGAGCATTAATATTTGCATTCACTTGAATTTACTCGTTGGTTTTCTGTTCTTTCCTGTAAATCTGTCCACCTGTTCTTGTAATAGTCTCATATTATTTTAATAATAGTAAGTTTATAGAACATTTAATATCTAATTAGGCAAGATCCCCTCCCTCAATATTTTTTTTCTCAAGGACATTTTTACACATAGATGTTTTCCAGATGAATTTAAGAATTAAATTGTCAAATTCCAGAAATAAACTAAAATGTATTTTAATTGTTTTTGCACTAGTTTTATGTACAATGCTGTGAAATATAGACATTTTACATTACATTTTTGCCATTAAGAAAAATGTCATTATGGAGTTTTATCTTCTCCATGTTACCTATATATTTTGGACATGATTCTCGAAATACACTTAACATTTCCATTATGCACCCTTGTGTATTTGTCTCCTTTTCCTGTTGGCCTGTATATGGGCTTATCTTGAAGATTTTATCTATTCTTATGCATGTTAGTATTTCAGAATTGGTTCTGTGCTTGGAATGTCATAGGCACTCAAAAACTAGTTTATGTTAAAAGAATGAGCAAATGTATAAGATTATTTTTCACGTTAAAATTTCCCTGAATAAGATGAGTTCATACCAGATATAGTGTTATAAAGTTATAAGTAACTTAATACAGTTTATGGTGAACAATAATTTTCTTATAATTTGGCTTGTTAGTTGAAGTCATTTGCTTCTAATATAAGCATCATTGAGAAGTTTAATTAAGGAGGACATTTCCAGCAGATACACTCTCTACTCAGTTTCATGTATGTGTGACTATTCTGCAGGCATAATTCGCTTTTCATAAGGAAAGAGAATTTTTCACATCATTTGAAATGTAACTTGAGTTAGAGTTTTGATGAACATATCATGGGAGATTTCTTGGTTCTCTGAAGAAAAATAGTCTCTGTCAGTAAACAGAATAATAGTCTTAAATTTGACAGTGAACACTGGTGAAATAAAAATGAATTAATGGTAATTGAAAATAAGAGATAAAATCAATATTTTACTGTGTGCAGGGAGGAAAGAGAGTGTATGGAGGAAGTCTTTGTACTCTCTGGGCAATTTTTCTGTAAACCTAAAACTGCTCTAAAAAATAAAGTGTATTAAGGAATCAGTATTTCGTGGAAGGGGGTATCATCAGAAATGATAATGCAGTTCCTAGTCACATATCAAAATGAATTAAATTCCATGTTTTAGCTAGAAGAATTTTCATCAATGATAAATGACAGCTATAATTTTCCTATTTTGAATCTTAATATATTAGTTTGGTATATCAAAGTGATCTTTATGCATTCTTATTATACAACACTTTCATTGTTACGTACTGGAGAATAGGATAAACTACCCATTGAATTAAACCTAGAAAGACCCTTTGGAGATTATATGCCCAGCCCCTCTCATTTTACAGATAAATAAACGGAGAATTAAGTAATCTAGTGGAGATTACAGGAAGCCCTGGTGACACTCTGCTGCTAACTAAAAAGTCGGAGGTTCAAACCCATTACCCGCTCCCGGGAGAAATATGTGGCAGTCGATTTCCGTAAAGAGTACAGCACTGGAAATCCTATGAGGCAGTTGTACTCTGTCTTATAGGGTCGCTGTGGGTTGGAATCGACCAGAAGGCAGCCCCGGAGTGGAGATTACATAGTCCAATGGCACAAGTGTCTGACTTTAGTACAGATTTTCTAAGGACTCCTTTCAACTCAACCCAGCTTCCATCCTCAGTACAAACATTGAAAGTATGCGACTTGTTTCCATATTTTAAATAATTTTAAATAATTCAGGGTGAAAGAAACTAGATAACTTGGTATGAAAATAGAAAATGCCACACGATTTGCTTAAACACCATTGAATTATCCCCCAGTCTTTTAAGTCAGATATGAAATGCTTTTAAAGACTTTATATTATGGCACTGTAAATATATTAAAAAACAACTACAACAACAAAACAAAACAAAAATGCCTTCAGGTGAAATGTTTGACATTAGTCATCAAAAGTAAAATGAATACTATTTCCCCTTATGGTGGTTTTTTTTTCATGTTTTCTCCTGTACTCATGCATTGAAACAGTAAAAGCCTCCTGTTAAATTACACATTCCAGTGTATTTACAAGTAAAGAAAATAAAATAAAGGGAGTTAAAAATCTGGAATAATAGTAATTGTATTTCCCTTAATATGAGTATATACAAATTATCGTTCTATACAGGTTCTGTATACTCGGATCCATAGTCAATTCCCATGGAAGCAGCAGTCAAGAAAGTAAAAGACGTATTGCATTGAGAAAATCTACTGCAAAAGACCTCTTTAAAGAGTTAAAAAGCAAAGATGTCACATTGAAGACTTAGGTGCACCTGATCCAAACCATGGTCTTTTCAATCACCTCATATGCATTCGAAAGCTGAACAATGAGTAAGGAACACCAAAGAAAAATAGATACCTTTGAATTATGGTGTTGGTGAATAATGTTGAATATACCATGGACTGCCAGCAAAACGAACAAATCTGTCTTTGAAGAAGTACAGCCAGAACGCTGCTTAGAAGCAAGGATGGTGAGACTTCGTGTCTTATACTTTGGACATATTACCAGGAGGACCAGTCCCTGGAGAAGGACAACATGCTTGGTAAAGTAGACAGTCAGCGAAAAAGAGGAAGACCCTCAAGGAGATGGATTAACACAGTGGCTACAACAATAGGCTCAAACATAACAACAATTGTGAGGCTGGCACAGGACTGGGCAGTGTTTCGTTCTGTTGTACACAGGGTCACTATGAGTCAGAACTGACACGGCTGCACCTAACAACAAGTTAAGTATATATCTTTAAAATGAGACTAGATTGTAAATACCTTGAAGATTACAATTTTAGTTTATTAAATTATACATTTCTTATTGACTCCATTAAACACAACATATTAAATATTAATTTAGGTTCAATTTTACACTTTTTTCTCATTACCCAAGAAAAGTGCAAGCATTTTAAATGTGCACAAAAATGATTGATTGATATGCTAAATAACTAAAATTATGAAACTTAAAAAACTGCATATATGTAATTTAATTTCCTTTCAATTATAATAGCTTTCAGATGATATTTCCTCCATAAGGTTGCAAAGAACATAACTTTAAATGATAAACTTATTGAAAAGATAACTTTCTTTTTCTAATTTATTTTACTTTCTTTGTTTTCAGATATTGCTACATACATATTGTTTGAGTAAAAATAATACGGGCAAACACTGACTTTTAAGTGGTTTAAAGACTATTTCCAAGTAGATTATTGTGAATTTTAAGGGAATCTAGATGACTTGAAATGTCTTTTAAAGAGAAAACATACACACTTCTTCACGTAGAAGATGGAAGAACAGATTTTATATTAATAAATACATTTTATTATAGAATTTTAAAAATATAGAAATGTTTTAATTCTGACATACCCATACATGTGTTCATTTTAAAAATATATATTATCATTCTGGCTGAATAGTATTCCACTACATGTATGCACCACATTTTGTTTATCCATTAACCTGTTGATGGGCATTAGGATGTTTCCATCTTTTGGCTATTGAGGTACAAGTCTCTCTTTAAATTTCTACTTTCAAGTCTTTTGGGTATATACCTTGGAATGAAATTGCTGGAGTATATTGTAGTTCTATTTTTAGTTAGTTGAGATACTGCTGCACTGTTTCCTGCAATAGCTGTACCATTTTGCATTCCTACTAGCAATAGGTAAGGGCTCCAATACACCCATATATTCACCAACATTGTTATTTTCTTTCTTTCTTTTTTATCTTAGCCACCCTAGTGGGAGTGAAGTGGTATTTTGTGGTTTTTATTTGCATTTCTCTAATGGCTAATGGGAGTGGTAAAGAGCTTAGGTGCTAACCAAAAGGTCCTCAGTTCAAATCCACCAGTCACTCCTTGGAAACCCTATGGGACAGTTCTACTCTGTCCTGTAGGGTCCCTATGATTCGGAACCAAATCCA
>NW_004444165.1:3358553-3359391 GCF_000243295.1 Trichechus manatus latirostris | reverse complement strand
AGGATACTGTTTCTGTATTTCTTAAAATCTATTATTCTTCTTTCCAAGGTGGCAGAATCAGACCAGAATCTCTTCACAGGACCAGTCTTTTGAACACTGGATTAATCTAGTTTTTGCTCTTTGACCAGAGTTCCAGGAAAGAGGAAGGCTGTGCCTACTTAAGAATATTCAGGTCTCAAACCTCTGCATGCATTTTAGAATCATTATGCAATCTGTTCCCAACAGTGTTGGTGTTGAAAATATTGGAAACTTTCTAAGGCATGAGTATTGTCTAATAAATGCAGGAGCTTTTATAAAGAGCCAATATTCCTGCACTTGTGCATAAAAATTGAGTATCCATCATGCTCTGTGGCAAATTGCTTAATATGTGAGTGGTTTTAGAGTTAGCAGTTGGGCAGTGTATATTCCAGGGGAAAATTAAAAGCATAAATGGGAAATAGGGAATGGAAATTAATTCTGTAAGAAAATCAATTCAACATTTATTCTTACAAATTATAGTTCTAGCAAACCTTGACAAAACAGGAAATATTCAGACTTGCTTATGTGAAATAAAATCCAATAGATATTTATAGTAGTTAAACTGTTGATAAAATCTAAATATCTCAAAGATGTTGTTTATTAAATATTTAATACCAAAATAATCTACTCTTCTATATGCATTAAAATATTAGCAAAATAATGTCTAATGTGTTGGAAAAGTGTTCTATTTTTGCCATTTTCTATTTTTTTAATCAGATTTCAAATCACTATGGAAGGGAATTATGATATCAACATATCAGCTGTGATTGATATACTTCTTGGTCCTGGGCTTACTCTCTCACTGTCCATATACATACGT
>NW_004444165.1:3353420-3356722 GCF_000243295.1 Trichechus manatus latirostris | reverse complement strand
TAGAATGCTTGGAATTTAGCTGTCCCTTTTATACTTATTAGAATTCCTTGAATTTACTATTCCATAAAGCCTTTTTTCAAAACATAGATTCAGAAAAGTTTCTAGAATGATACATATGTCCCGTCACTTTATATCTCAAAAGTCAAATAGAACCAAATGGTTGAATAGGTGATAAGTGATCATGACAATTTATTCATTGGAGCTAGGCTGATTTTCCCTTCACTGAACATACAGTAGCAAAGGTTTTTGTAAGACAGATTGAACAGATATAACAAAGATATTTGCTTAAAAAGAAATAGGTCCTATGACACTCTAAGTTTTTGAAATATTCGTTTCTTTAAATATATTTTAAAGGCCATAGTTTCAGAAACTATTATCCGTATCCCAAAAGCCATTTAATACTTGTAAGTTAATGTGTCTTTGATTTAATTAAAGAGGGGTTTAAATATTCTTACTATAACTTTTGGCATGCTGGTTTCTTTTTAATTTTTTTCTTATTGTTATTAGTAGCATTATCATCATTGCATTATTTTCTCCTAAACATTGATTTTATTTTTAATTTTGTTTCTCAAACATCGTTAATACAGTCTTGATAGTGACATTTTTCATTTACAGAGAAGAGTGATTTATAGAAGGAAACTGCATTCTTCTGTTCTTATATCAAAGAATGTACAATTGAGTAGTGTCTGGTATATCAATTACTATATTTTTACACAAATAACACATGCCTTCTATATTTGTTTGCCTACTGCACCCTTCCTCCATGAGGTAGTTTCATAAGCACCACTATGACAATTTTTTTTTAACATGTTGCTGTAAAAAAAATTAGCATAGCACACTTACGATAATAACTCGGAGGGGAAGGGAGCAATTGGAAAACAAACGTAGAAGATGAGCGTTATCTGTGTAAAAACATGGTAATGGTAATCAGATCTTACAGTTATGAATCATCTCTGTGCTTTTAAAATTTTGGGGAAGTATACTAAAAGTTAAGGAGCCCTGGTGGCACTATGATTAGGAACTCGGCTGTTAACCAAAAGGTTGGTGCTTTGAACCCACCCAGCTACTCCCCTTAGCTACTACATGGGAGAAGGACCTGGTGATCTGCTCTTGTAAAGATTAACCCCTTGCCATCAAGTTGATTCCAACTCATAGCAACCCTATAGGGTAGAGTAGAACTTCCCCAAATGGTTTCTAAGGAGTAGCTGGTGGATTTGAACTGCCAGCCTTTTGGTTAGCAGCCAAGCTCTTAACCACTGTGCACTAGGGCTAGCCTAAAAAACCACATAGAGCAGTTCTCCTCTGTCACATGGGATTGCTATGAGTGGAAATTGACTTGACAGCACCTAACAACGACATGGTAAACTTGGTCCTGGCTTTAAAAATGTCTAACTCTTACAAAGACAGATAAAATTTAGCAGCTGAATTGGACAGGGTTCCAAGGCGCATGGTGTATAAACAGTTCCAACTTGTGCAATTTATGAATTAATTTTGGTACACTTATTCATAGTTCTCAGTACTGTAACTTCTACAAAGTATACATATTATATTGTTTAGGTGAATACCTGTCAATGTTAACAGAGCTATGATTTAGTATTGTTAAAAAAAATTGACCAATGGTCGGGAGATCCTAGCAAAATTTTGACATGGCCATATGTTGTTTAAAGTTGAAAAATTAAAGTACTTTAATTGCAATAAACTTGGTCCCATGTAGTTCATACTTCCCATGGCCAATGACATTGGATTAACTATGCACGTTTTTTGGAATACACCTACAAAGTTGAGTTAGGGATACATTTAACTTAATTTGTTTTTAGTCACTTCAAATGTATATTTAAATATACTTAGCTGTGTAGGATATCTTCCAAGAATACTACTTCTTACTGTTTTGCCCTGATAATCTTTTTTTTTTTTTTGTGATAATTTCACAAAATAGAACTTAACATATTTTCTGTGTTTGTAGATGATCGCCTCTAGCATTTCTACAACAGCAAGTAGGCCATTGTAAAGCAAGATCCCAACAGATGGAATTGTATCTTATCATATCTGAGGTATTTTCTTATCCGGAAATCTCATGGTTCCTGATGAAATAGTATGCAAAAATTATTGCAAACACAATGAGGTGAGCTGTCATGGTAGAGGAAAGACTGAATTATTTATTTTCCCAGTGAAGAAGGAAGGGAATTACAGAATCGTTTTAAAAAAAAAAAAATTAATGAGTCAATCACAGCATATTTACCCAAAACTTTAGGGGAACAATAAAATTATCATATGTCTGTCAGGGAGCTCAGCCGAGCTGGGAGTTGAGCTGAGCTGCCAGGTGTCTAAGTAGCCCACTAAGACAACAAGACGAGTCAAAATGAAAGTAACAGTCAAGCCTTTGATCACTGTAATGGTACAAGCAAGAGAAACCAGGAGAGACGGCACCTGGCTCCCCTCTGTTCCGTATTTCCCCAAATATGGAGCCCAGGTGAGCAGAGGCAGAATGAGGGAAAAGAGCACCCAGGGGCAATCTCTAAGTCGTGCCTCCCCCCTCTATTTCAGGATGAATACACATTGATAGTGGCAATGAGCCAGCAGAAATGACTACCCCTCTTGCCCAGTTGCCTCAGTCAGGCTTGTTTCATATTTGTGGCACCTCAGAATGTCATTCTGGGCCTCATCTGGCGCCCCCTTGGACTTGCACCCAGGGGCAAGTGATCCCCTCTGCACCTCCCTTCACTACATCTCTGCACATGAGGGTCAGGTGGATCAGCAAAGAGGTGTATCAGCAAGGATCTGGGGTTCATCTCACTACCAAAGAAGTCCCAAACAAAAGACTCCTGCAATTTTATGGACCTATGGGCTAGGGAAGCGTGAAGGAAAAGGATTAGTAGTGTAAAAGTACTGAGTAGTGTACTGTTTCCAAGCAGGAAAAAGTAACTTAAAGATTTCTCCTCTTTTCCCCCAAATAACAAGCTTCAGCTGAAGTGCCTATGGAAGATCTCTGAGAAGACCAATGATAAAGACGCCTCTGTAGGTAATTGTAGGCTAGGAATGCAGATATCGGAAAGAGCATGGGTGGTAAGGGGTCTCAAGCCCTTGGCTGACTCCCTTCAGAGACTGCAATGCACTGGCTTGCACTAAGTACTGTCAGCCAGGGCAGCTTTCACTCTGAGGCCTGCCACATAAAGCCTTTGTAATTGCCTATGATCAGGCCTGATAAAAGTCAAATAGGTTTTTAGTCAGGAACCACACCACTCAATATCAAGAATCAATTAATAAAATATGATGTTATTTTATGGATTTTGTGATGACTTTTA
>NW_004444165.1:3351359-3352560 GCF_000243295.1 Trichechus manatus latirostris | reverse complement strand
AAAAAATTATCGGTGGATACACTTATATTTACTAACATTCTATGTCCATTCATAATTATAAAACTACAATCACGAGTGTCTTTACAGAGAAATTAAAGGAGGTAGTCTATTCTTTTTCATTTATTCTGACTCTCACCAACTAATAATAAATGTCAGAAAAGTCATTTTTATCAAATTTTTCCTTATAAATCTGAGATGTAAAATATTTGCTATTTTATGCCATATGATTCTATGTCATACTGGATTCTACATACAGTATTAGTGAAAAGGAGTCAATTTTACTACATAAATCACAGCTTCTATAGTCAGCATCCTATAATTAGAACAGTAGAGATCATTTCATCTAAAACTGTGGATCGCAAAATAAATATGGCAATACTCTTAAGTCCCAGCCAAAGCTATGAAACCACGTTCAGTTTCAGGACATAGACAATCAGTCAGGGAGATGCATGTGCCATTTTGCAGTGAGTTGGAATTTGAATTAATGTGCACCGAAAAATCTGTTTTAAAGGAAGTCCCCAACATCCTTTTAATAAATTTTTGCTTTTTTTTTCCTTTGATAACATGAGTGTTAATTACTAGGAACATTTTTTGTGTGTTTCATTGAGTTTGTGGGGGTGAAATTTTGAGAAAGGAAAGTGAAACCAACAAATGTTTGCTCAGAAGTGGTATTATTATAGTCATCTATGGACCACAAAGTTCCTCATTTTAACTTACTTAAGAAGGCTAGGTTGGAGTTTTTATAAGAATAATCATGTATAGAAACCCTTAAAAAGTTAGTGTAGCAAAAAAAAAAAAAAAAGTAATGCAAGTGTTTTGGATAAAACAGAGTAGCAAGTAGGAAGAACAGAGGTCAGGGATTGTTAAGGCCAGAATTCAAGAGGAAATATGGAGAATGCCCTCAAATTCAGTATTTCAGAAACATGGTAGAATCTTCAAATGGATTTTAGGGTTTGAGTATCAGTCTGCTAGTTTTGTTTGAAGAAGATGGATAGCTTATTAAATAATCAGCTCTGACAGGTTTTCTAAATTACTTTTAAGATTAGAGTTGAACATTGCAAGTTAATTTTAACTAATTTTTTTTTACCAATGAACAAAAATTTAAAGTATTTGCAAATTGAATAATATACAACAAAAAAACCTAATGATTTACCAGTTCAATTATTAAATTTTCCTTTTCTAATATTACTAAATCTTTTTT
>NW_004444165.1:3348606-3349284 GCF_000243295.1 Trichechus manatus latirostris | reverse complement strand
TTAACTTCCTGAATATAGATGACAAAGAGAACACCAAGTACGCATTGTCATCTTCCCATTCTCTCATTTCTAATTGTAAATTCACCTATGATACTACTATGTATATTTGCGAACTTCCATTACATAAAGAGATGAGGTATTTCTTTTCTTATTCAAGCTAATTTCCTTACCTGTATACTGGATTCTCTCCCTCTTGCCTCTCTTAAATCTGCTTTGCTAATTATCCCCCACTCTCTCCTAAATCTTTTTCTTGTCTTCCTCTCTTATGGTTTACTGTCCTAAGTGCACAACATGTCTTCCTCAAGTAATAAATAAGCTTAATTAATTAATTAATAGAGTTCCTTTATCTCATGTTCCACTCAAGTATTTGCTGCATTTTCCTACTCCCCTCTTCACTGAGAAGTTTCCTGAAATGTTAGTATTCTTCAATCCCTGTTCAGTCCTTATGTGACTCAATCTAATTTCTGTTGTCAAAACTCCACCATAAGTGTTCAACACCAGATCCAATAGACCAAATTGTAATAATATTCTCTACCACAATAAGTAAAGACCTATTTCTAATTTGCCTTGCTGTCAACTTCCCAGAATCTCTACTTCCCCATTTCTTTTCCTATGCCTCTGATTATTCCCTGATAACCTTCACTGGTCTTCAATGTTGATGCATCCTGCTTTTACACA
>NW_004444165.1:3347536-3348482 GCF_000243295.1 Trichechus manatus latirostris | reverse complement strand
TTTCCTTCTTTCTTTTACTTCTTGCTTTTTATTTTATCTTTTTTTCCCTTTTTGTTTTCATTCTTTCTTTCTCTTTTTTCTTTCTTTGTTAATTTAATATGTAACCTTAAGGTGACTTGCAAAGCTACAAGCTTTCTTCAGAACAAGGAAGAATTTTTGGTATGTGTGACTGTAACTCAAGGATCATAGATGTTCACATCACTCCTTCTACTATTGGAATCATTTACTATCCTACAATATATGAAAGCATGCTAAGAAGCTGACAGAATATTAAACATCACTGAGTATTTAAACAAATTTGGGTGGATCCCAAGATTTTTATTTTTTTAACCATTGTAAATGTACTGTTGCATGGAATAAGTAAGATCCTGAATACTCTATATACTCAACACTCTATGCACAGATTATTGATTCTGTGGATTGTTCATAGCAATGTTTTAAAATCAGTGTTTAGTTTCATAACAGTATTACACAGAATGAGATATTTCATTGCATATACCCTGACTCCCTTGCTGGATGCCCAAAGAGTGTAAGATTATTTTAATATCTGCCAAATACACACACTTCTGGAGACAAATATATTTATGCCATTTCACAGTTTCCATTTTATTAGATGATTGTTAATGAGCACTAAATTCCATGACTCCAAACTTGATATACTCTTCATATCATCCCTAGGTCCTAACATAATGCCTGCTATTGTATGTACATGTGTACATTAAGTAAGAGTTAAAGTAAAAGATATAGAAATAAATCATGTAGTTTAGTAAAAGGGTATCATTGAATATATATTTAGCTACAAAAGTGACATTGACATTTTTCTTTTATATTTGCATGAGTAAAACTATAAGTATCCTTTCTATAGGGTCGCTATGAGTCAAAATCAACTAGATTGCAATGGGGTTGTTGAGTGGATACTAATGTATGAACCTGTATATATATATAT
>NW_004444165.1:3333463-3345671 GCF_000243295.1 Trichechus manatus latirostris | reverse complement strand
ATTTTCACCAAAAAAAAAAAAAAAAGGTTGAGAAGGGAGAGGGTTGACATGTTGTGGGGTTGTTAATCAAAGTCAGAAAACAATATGTGTGCTACTGTTTAAAAAAAAATTAGTTGTTTATTTTCAATTTGTATGATGTGCAAATATACTGAGAAAAACATTTGACAACTTTAAAATTTGAAAAAAAAAAACTTTTGATATCAGTAAAGGGAAGAAAAAGAAATTACTTTTGATTATGTGAAACAATCTAGCCTAGGAAATAAATAGCTTAATTTCATCCATGACACAAAAAGAATAGCCCTAAGTACTGACTTTTGTTAAAATTAAAACTTAAGTCATGTAGTAAACAAAATGAAGCAGACACAGTAAATTCAAGAAATAAAGCTTGTATTGCTTTCTCCATGTAGTCTCACTCTTAATGTAAATGCCTTCTTGACTGTGTGTTTAGATGTGTGGGGACAAGGGAATCATATTCAAAGAACCATGACACGCCATATCAAAAAATATTATGAAGTCCTAATTCTCCCTGATATTTATAGAGTATTAGCAAAAAAGCTTACAGAATATAAATACTGTGGGGACCATGGAAATATGATGGGAAAAAAGTCAGTAAATCAGTTGGTTACCAGTAAGGTAACTGTTTAACTATAAAATTATTATTTACTGTCCCCATAACAGTATAAGACTTCTGTTAATCACAGTTAGTAAATATGCTTCTGGTAGAAAATTTAATTTGTTAACTGATCCTGTAAGCCAGTAGTTTTCAACTTTGGTTTCATGTTGCAATCATCTGAGAAGCTTTAAAAATACTGATACTAGGGTCCTATTTCCAGAATTTCTGAATTAATTGGTCTGAGATATGATATAGCCATGGATTTTAAAAATTCCTTAGATTATTCCAATATGTATGTAAGATTGAGGAGTATTGCTGTAAACAAACTTATCAACTTTGTATTAGTAAATCAACCACTTATTTATAATACATGAGTTCAATAATTGGACTAAAAGCATCAGATTGCTTAGTCAGATCATTTCTCTGAAGCTTCCTTAAAAGTAGAGTGCTTCTGGCAAACTCTGATTTAAACATTATGAAGGTCTTTTTTTTAATAATAAAAAGAGAATGCAAGAAAATATGTTATTATTAAAATGTCTTAGGGTTTATTTAATTTTTAGTTCTCATTAATATTTTAAACTACTCTTTTTGATAATTCATTTTTTTTCTTTTTAATGTATTTCCAATTGAAAAAATAAGTTCCTTTACTCAGGAGAAAGTGCCTAACTGTGATTTTGAAAAATTTGTAATAAAGTAAGAAATTTATACTCCTTTGACAAAAGTTGTACAAACTCCTTAGACTTTTATTTAAGTCTATGTAAGCGCTAAACACTTTTGAGCTATTTCTCTTATTACTGAACTTCACTAACTATAATCCAATTCATAACAGAAATAGTCTTTGTTTTCCAAAATGCCCCATACTTACATTGCCTCTGTAAAAAGATTCAGAAAGAAGCCCTGATGGTGCCATGGTTAAGAGCTCAGCTACTAAACCAAAGAGAGATGGGCGATTCAAACCCACCCAGCAGCTCCACAGGAGAAAAGACCCGGCAATCTGCTCGCATAAAGAAACAGCCTAGGAAACCCTATGGGGCAGTTCTACTCTGCCATTATATAAGGTCACTATGAGTTGAAAGCAACTTGAAGGCACACAACAATAACAAAGGTTCAGAGTATTTCCTCTGGCTCATCTTTTGATAGTCCACCCATCTTTTAAGGACAAGCTCAAACAGTTCCCTCCAAGAATTCTTCCCAAATTGTCATCATCAAAATCTCCTTTTTGCTTTGGAAACCATAACATTTTAAATATTTCTATTGGTACTAATAACTTAATACCTTGTATTATAATTTATGAGTATGCACATTGTATAACCTATCATGATTTTTGAATAAATAAGCCATAACTAATTTTTTTTCTAGTTTCTCAAAGCACTTTTCACCATAACTCCACAGATCCTTAGTTAACAATTTTTGAATGATAAATAACATTTTATCTAATGTAGAATAATGACTTTTTGGGTCTTTTCCCAAATACAAAAGTTCCTCTGAAAGCATATTAAATAAATATGTAAGGCCTGATACAAATTATATTAATTTTCCTGTATGTGTTAAAATAAAAATAACCAATTTTGTCCACTGCATAACCTTGATTGAATCCATTAATTCTGTATAAAACATAAATTTGAATATAATAACAAGGATAACACATAAAGAATGATATGTTCAATAAGCACACAGTTCCAAAGGACTAAAAGCATGTAGACAAATACATTACATGACAGCAGAGAAGTACAGTGATAGAAATGTGTCATCTATTTATTTAAAAATATGTACAACCTTATATTAATTGTGTGGTCATTTGGATTCTCTCAATATACCTCAGTGCTTACTTTTAGCTATGTTTCATGACTTTCTTAGATTTTTTTTCATGGACTAGGATTTTTTTTTTTTTTTTTTTTGCCATTTACTTTTTCTTTTCTGTAACATTGGAGTTCAAAGAGTATTTTTAATAAACGAGTTAAAGTTTGCCAATTGATTCTTTTGAGAAAATCCCTCAACTCTAATGTTTAAAGTCATTCTGGGCCTGAGTAATTCCACACGTCTGTGAGTCTCCATAGTAACTTTAGTAGTTTCAGTCTTGTTTTATTTTTGTTGTAAGCTTTTTTTTTTCTGCCTTTCATTATTTATTTTCTCTGTTTCTTTTTAAAAAAGTCTTTAAATTATTTGATGAACTTTTCTTCTATTTCATCAACTTCTTAAAATCTAATTCTATAAACTTATATTTTAATTGAACTTTTTAAGACCTGTGTACAAACACACTGCAATTGTTCTTTGAAATAGTATTTAAGAATGTCCCTTTACCATGGTAATTTTGTTACATTTTTTGAATTGTTTCGATGGATATAAATTTTTTAGAATTGTTTTGACGGACTGTTACTTCAACCAAGAATCAAATTATTTTTCAAATACTCTCTAAAGCTAATATCGCCTTACTCATGTATAGTCCTTTGCAATTTAAAACATGATTTTTTTATACATTAAAGAAAACCATATTGCAAAATGGTTAAAAAGTAAACACTAAAATCGGCCTAATGGGATTAAATCCATATTCGCATATTAGCTGTCTTTTACCATATGTCATTGTTAGGTGCCATCAAGTCAGTTCTGACTCATAGTGACCCCATGAACAACAGAACGAAACATTGCCCCGACCTGCACCATCCTCATAATTTGTTGTTATGCTTGAGCCCATTGTTGCAGCCACTGTGTCAATCCATCTCATTGAGGGTCTTCTCTTTTTTGCTGACCCTATACTTTACCAAGCATTTTAGCACATACAAGTACTATTATAACTGACATAATTATTATTTTACTCTTAACAAATCTTCTGCAAATTTGATAGGGCAAATATTGTTAACAAGCTAGGCAGATAAACATTAAGCAAGGCAAATATTTTATCTGAGGTAATTTAGTTACTGAGAGGCAAAATTCATACCTCTGCCTAATTAACTGACTTATTACTTTTGCTTCTTAGATGTCTATCCTATTAAAATGTTTTACAGTTTAACTGATCCTACATAATTCAATCGATTTCAAATAAAAGAGAAATTAGAGACAGTTTTTAAAAGAATGAATTGATAATTAAAATAATAAAAAATATTTACTCATAATATATTCATCACTGACCATTCATAAACCAAAAATCCAAACCCAGTGCCATCGAGTCAATTTCCACTCATAGCGACCTTATAGGACAAAGCAGAACTGTCCCATAGGGTTTCCAAGGCTGTAAATCTTTATAGAAGCAGACTGTCACATCTTTCTCCAGCAGACCGGCTGGTGAGTTCAAACTGCTGACCTTTTTGGATAACAACCAAGCACTTAACCACTGTGCCACCATGCTTCCTTTTGTTGACATTAAACCAAAACCAAGCCCGTTGCCATCAAGTGGATTCCGACTCATAGTGACACTATAGGACAGAGTAGAACTGCCCCATCGGGTTTCCAAGAAGTGCTGGTGGATTCAAACTGCTGACTGCTTTAAAATATGTTGAACATAAAACCTGTTATTGTCATGTCAATTCTGACTCATAGGGACCCTATAGGACAGAGTAGAACCGCCTCATAGAGTTTCCAAGGCTGTAATCTTTATGGAAGCAAACTGCCACATCTTTCTCCCACAGAGCAGCTAGTGGGTTCAAACTACTAACCTTTTGGTTAACAGCCAAATACTTCACCACGGCACCACCAGGACTCCCTTATATTTAGGGTTGTCTTGGTGGCTCAGTGGTTAAGAGATCAGACACTAGCCAAAGGTTTGAGTCCACCAGCCACTCCTTGGCAACCCCTATGGGGCAGTTCTACTCTGTCTTATAGGGTCACTATGAGTTGGAATTGACTCAAGAGCAACTGGTTTTTTCTTTTCGGATGAGTCAGAATCAACTAGACGGCCACGAGTTTATGAAAATATAGAAGCTTTATGTATATTCCCAACACTTTATCTCTTATATTTTCTTAGAGGTGGGGCAAGATTGTTACTAGATGGTCATTGCCTTATAATGACATTTGAGTCACTTGATTTTGGAAGTTGAAATAAATATACCTTTTGTTGATTGGAGGTTTATTTCTTCCCTTAACATAGTCTTTAAAAGATCATAATTTCCAACATAAATGAAGTTAAATTATTTGTCCTAATATTTATACAAGTCTATGAACCATAAATTTAATTCTAAACAAATGAGAATATTCTGAATAGTTTATAATGCCATTTTGATAGTATAAATACAATAGAACTACAAAATACATAATGACTATTTTATTTTTTTCAGGCAGAATTCTTGTCTATTGAAACACTTTATTCTTTCTATTAAAATAAATCCATGTGTTTAATTGCTCACACATTAGCACATTGCATTCTTATATTCTATTTAAATAAGTCTAATGCTTTCCAAAATATGTTTATACATATAAATATATAAACACACAAAAATGCTATCAGTGCTTAGAACAATTTCAGCATAAAATCGAACAAATTCAGCATCATGAAACCTTTCAACAAAGACTAATCAAGCAATTAGAAATTACTTTTTAACTCTGGATTAAAAAAGAAGATATAAACAACGTTCTAAGCTGTTTAGAATATTGTAAGTAGAAAATGCTTTTTAGGGATAAATTACTTTATACGAGTATACTCCTGTTCCTAGAAGGAGTACTTGATATAACCTGTTAGTCTTTTTCACCAAAGGCTCAAAAGCAAAGTTGACTACATGTTGAGGTTTTATAAAGTAGCTTTTTTGTCAGGTAAAGTAATTGTTAAACAAGCATATAACTGACTTTTGAAAAATTACTATTGTTTCAAAAATGCCATCTTTTTTCCAGAGTATAGTCAGTACTAAAAATGCACATTTCAAAGTATACTTATACACTAAGCTATGGCTTAATTGGTTGTATAGATAGTGATTTTTGCTACATGGGATAAATATTTAATTTTTTTTTTTACTCTTTTATGTGATTATTTCCTTTATTATTCAGGGACTACAAAAATGATACTTAGACAAAAAAATCTTAATGGCAAGAAGTACAAGTTACCTCCTGATTTTGCCTTTTAATCTTTCCCCTCACAGCAACGTTGGCACTCGTTATTAAACTAAAGTAAACAAAACATATTATCTTTTTAAGTAGACAATTCCTGATGCAAAGAAGTATACAGCAGTGGCTAGTATTTTCAGAATATTTTAGAAAATGAATACCTAATAACATAATATTACATTGTATGTGACTTAAGATAATTAAGCATCAGTGCCACAACTACTGCTGTAAAAAGCTTATCAAATATTGTAATATGGTAAATCGCGCAATGCGGAAAAAATTCTAGCCTCTCCCCCTCGCCAAGCAGATATTGACTCTTCTTCTTAAACCAAAAATCCAGAAGCAAAAAAACATTCCCAATGAATCAATTGCAACTCGTAGTGACCCTATAGAACACAGTAGAACTGTCCCATAAGGTTTCGAAGGCTATAAATGTTTAGGGAAGCAGACTGCCACCTCCTTCTTCTGTGGAGCAGCTGGTGGGTTCGAACCACTGACCTTTCGGTTAGCAGCCAAGTGCTTAACCACTGCTCCACCAGGGCTCCTTTCTTTCTTAAAGAAGTTTAAAATACTCTGTCATATGTTTATCCATATAAAGAAACTTTAGGATGGAATTAACAACAATAAGCCACATCGTTTTCCATAGGCTATAGGCAACCATTGACAGCAATCATATAGAAAGGAAGCAGAATATTTCCCAGAAATAGAGTTTTAAACATTGAGCAGGTATATGAGCAAAGGTCATATGGTGGCCTATATTTGTCACCAGTTCTTCAGTAAGAACAAATTAGAACTTAATTTATATTGTTTATTTATTTATTATTTCATTTACACATGCATTTTAAAATATATACTGTTTTCATTACAGAGGATGGATTTAAAATTCATTTGTGGTCTTCATAGAATCGTCAGTTAATGCATCTATTTGCCAATGAATTATAATTTCAGCTGTACAGAGGCCAAAATTAGTTAAATAGTCCTTCTTAGAGAATTCTGTCTAAACAATTTTTTTTCCATAAAATGTACTATGTAAGCATAAGGACATCATTTCTGCAAGAAAGCTTTCTAGTTAACAACAATTTCTCATATAAACCATTTTAATCTAGTTTCACTCATATTTGTAATACCAAAAATACACATTCCAAACCAGTTACAACTGAGTTGATTCTGGCTCATAGCAACCCCATGTGTTGTGGAGGAGAATTGTGCTTCATAGGGTTTTCAGATTGCCAGGCCTTTTTTCGAAGGAGCCTCTGGGTGAGTTGGAACCATGAACCTTTTGATTAGTAGTTGATCTCTTAACCATTTGTGTCACCCAGAGACTTCATATTTGTGATAGATTTTACTATATTCACTTCATAGAAGGGAAAGCCAAAGTTTGAAGAGGAAAAGTGGTTTGTTGTAGGTTACTTTATTTCTCCTAACTCCAGAAATCTTAGCTTAGGATTTAAGAGTGTATGTTATACTCATTTATTTAACATCTAGTAAATGCATTTCCTGTTCCTTCACTGCACACAGGAAAAAGAAAATAATAATAATAGCCTCCATTTCCAGGTCTCCCTTGTAGTTAGATATGACCAGGTATTTGACTGATATGACCATGTAATGAGGGTGGAAATGAAGTGCTCCAGTTTTTGACCTACTTCTTAAATTCTCCATGCACACTTTACCATCTCTTCTTTACTCCTTCTGCATGATGAGTGGAAAAGATGACAAGTTCCGAGAGGAAGAGGTGGAGGCACTCAGTGGAATGAGCATTAATATGTGAATCCCTACCCACCAAACAGGAACATCTGCAATGGGTTTGGAGTGAGTAAGAAATCAACCTTTTGGAAATACATTGTTTAGATTTGGGATTTTGTTACACAACCTTGCATCATTTTCCTATTTCTATTGTACCTCAGTAGTCTATTCTGATTGGTGGGAATGTGAGCCATATTGTCTAGCATAAAATCTGGTGAGGCTGTTTTAGTTCTAGTGTTTGATAGTGTTGATATAATTATATCCTACCAATGAACATTCCTTGCATCTGTAGGTTATAAAAGCTCATTAAATGGAAAAATATGTACAGAGATGTTTGATATTGGTCTAAGAAGTAGGAGTAATAAAGGTTAAATGATGTATATCTCATAGATCTTTATATATTATAAAGTGGTAGGCAAATGCAAATTTTATATATAACAATGTTGTCTATAATAAATGTTATATTCTATGTACCCAATACATTCTTATTTATTCATCTGATAAGAAAAATATATTTGAACTTATTTTTTGTTGTTGTTGAAAATATGCATAGCAGAACATACAGCAATTCAGTAATTTCCACATGTACAATTCAGTGCCTTTGATTACATTCTTCAAGTTGTGCAACCATTCTAACCCTCCTTTTTCAAGTTGTTCCTCCCATTGACTTAAACTCGCTGCTTCCTATGCTTCCTATCTAATCTTTTGAGTTGTTGTCAATTTCATTAAAAGATCACAATGTTCAGGGCAGACGTTTTTACTAATTAAGGTGGCATAGTGGTTAAGCGTTCAGCTGCTAACTGAAAGGTTAGTAGTTGGAGCCCACTAGCCTCTCCATGGGAGAAAGATGTGGCAGTTACCTTGCGTAAAGTTTTACAGCCTTGGAAATCATATGTGGCAGTTCTACTCTGTCCTATAGGGTCGCTATGAGTCGGAATGGACTTGAAGGCAATGGGTTTGGTTTTTTTGTTTATTGTTTGGTATAAGGAGTCCCGGTGACACAGTGGAGCCCTGGTAGCACAGTAGTTAAGAGCTATGGCAAGCTACAGCTGCTAACCAAAAGCTGGCAGTTCAAATCCACCAGCCACTTCTTGAAAACAATATGGGGCAGTTCTACTTTGTCCTACAGGGTCGCTGTGAGTCAGAACTGACTCAATAATAATGAGTTTGTTTTTTTTTGGTTTGATGCACAGTGATTAAGTGCTCAGCTCCTAAATGAAAGGTTGGCAGTTCAAATCCTCTAGCCACAATGGTGAGAGAAAGATGTGGAAGTCTGCTTCCATAAACCAGGTAGTTCTACTCTGACCTACAGCTTTGCTATGAGCCTGAATTGACTTGATGACAATGGGAACAGGCTGTATATTATTTACTTTACATAAGACGTTGTTGTTATTGTTGTTGGTAGGTGCCCTCGAGTTGATTCCAACTCATAGTGACCCTTTAAGACAGAGTAGAACTGCTCCATAGAGTTTCCAAGGAATGACTGGTAGATTCGAACTGCCGACCTTTTGGTTAGCAGCTGAGCTCTTAACCAATGCATCACCAGGGCTCCATATAAGACTTTAAGGGATATAAGGTTTAAGGTTTAAAGATTATCTCAGGGCAATAGTTTCGGGTATTCATCCACCTTCCATACCTCCAGAAAGTCTGGATTCCACGATAACTTGACATTCTCTTCAACATTTCACCCCTTTTGATCAGGATTCTTCTATGGAGTCTTTGATCAAAATGTTCAGTAATGGTAGCTTGACACCATCCAGTTCTTCTGGCATCGTGGCAAAGGAGGCAGTTGTTAATGGAGGCAATTAGCCACATAGTCCATTTCCTCTTCCTATTCCTGACTCTTCTTCTTCCTCTGTTGCTACAGGCAAGTAGAGTAGAGACCAATTGTTGTACCTTGGATGGCCGTTTGCAAGCTTTTAAGACACCAGGCACTACTCAACACTCAATAAACGAAGTACCACAGAAACACTAATTGGCCAATTAGCCATTAGGCCAGTTAACTGGGATGTTCCATGAAACTATGATCTTAAACCTCCAAATCAAGAAACCAAATCCCATGAGGTATTTGGTTGTACGTAAGCAGCCTCAGCAGCTACTCTTTTGTTGTTGCTGTAAATATATATATCACAAAACATTTGCCAATTCATCTTTTTACAAGTGTACAACTTATTTTTAAAGAGAAAAAAATACATCTCAGATGTGAGGAAAAGTAAAGAGAATTGAGATTATACAAATTACTACAGAAACAACTTCACCTGATTCCAGATATAAACTGAGTTATTATATTTAAGTGAATTCATCAATATGATTTATACATAGGAAAAATGTAGGCACTCTCTATTAATTTTAATGAAACCTAAGACTGATAGGATTTTTTTTGAAAAAGGGAATCTTTGAATTTATAGCAGCTTAAGAGTAGGAGTAACTGTTGCAATTTTTTTTTCCCCAAAGAATAACTAACTTTGATTTTAATATATTTTGCACATTAGGGGAACATTTCAACAGTAGTGGTAATAGAATATTCATTTCAATAGGATTTTTCTCATCATAATCATAATTTAGCCATAATATATAGTAAGATATTTAGTGAACATTTAAGCACTTTAAGCATAAGCAGCTTTTATATTTTGCAAGCATAAGAGGAGTTTTATAATTGAGGGAGCCCTGGTGGCGCAGTGGTTAAGATCTTGGCTGGTAACCAAAAGGTCGGCAGTTCAAATCCACCAGTCAATCCTTGGAAACCCTATGGGGCTGCTCTACCCTGTCCTATGGGTTGCTGTGAGTTGGAATTGACTAAACAGAAATGAGTTCTTTTTTTTATATATATAAATTACTATCAAAAGAACAACAAGTCATTATAAGTCTGTGAAACTATGCTACTATATTCTTCCTGCTCTTCATGAAACAAAGAAATACTTAAAATAAAATATTTGTATTTAATAACCATTTTTATGTTGTATCTTCATTATTAAATTATATACCATTCCTTCTAAACTGTCTTTCTACAATAAATACTTTTACCAGTAAACAAAGAGATAAAAGGCATCAGTTCTCAGTGTTGATATATCTTTCTGTGAGCATCTCCAACAAGTACTTATTCATCACTCAAAATATGAAAATTAGTTTTCAAATTTAATTCATTATAAAATTTGCCTGGGCAAAGCTGAGAGTAGACGAGGTCTGGAAGCTCCACTGAAACCTGTTCAGCATCACAGCAACATATAAACCACCAATGACAGAAAGTGGTGCTGCACATGAGGTGCATTGGCTGGAATCAAACCTGGGTCTGTCACATGGAAGGCAAGAATTCTATCACCGAACATGCATTTTAAATGGAGTGGAATGCCAGTCTTGTCTGGGAACAAAGAAACCTGGCATTTCTTTGTGTCTTACATTTTAGTATGTCTACTTCTTTGAGACTTTGGCCCCTTCCTCCACTCTCTGCTTCTGCTGTTCTGCCAGTTTCATTTTCTTTAATGTGGACCATTGCTATTTTCCTTGCTTCCAAGGGCCATCCCAGCAGTGTATCAGAACAAGCTCAAAGAGGCCTTTCTAGGCAATATATTGTGAGTCACAGGAGAGTGCTCAGGTATTGATAAATCCCTTATCCAGCTTTACAGCGTGCATGCACGCGTGCACGGGCACACACACACACACACACCTTATTCAGTACCCTGACTACTCACTGCCAGGCACACATTTATGTCCTTTCCAGTATATATTTGCCAGGTTCTGCATCTCCCATAGTTTTAAATTCCTTTCCTCTCTCAGTAGGTAAACACCTATCCAGTTTGGTCATACTGAGAATTGACCATATTTATTAGTTTGCTGGCTAGAAGGGGAGATGGGAGAAGACCACCAATAAATTGCATCAGTTGAGGCCTCTTCATAGTCTTCAAGCAAGGGTTGTTGCTATCCTTTAACGAGGACCACCTAGGCATTGAAAGATCCCAATGCATCTACCCTTTTATCCCCATTCCAAAGCTAATGTCCCTTCCTTTCTTCTCAGGTGTTGACTCTGGCATAGGGACTTTCCTAGGTTGAAAATCCAGTACTTTCTGAATTTCTTTGACATATACAAGTATATCTTATGCCTGATATCCAGCTATCTCTGTTTTCTAGCTTCAGGAGACTAAGGTTTCTTTGAAAATTGCCAAGGAGTTATTCTGACTTTCACATTTTGTGTTAAATTGTTCATTAATAAATCTGAGCCTATCAGTTTATCACATTAATTAATCATTGACATTTAGCAACAGCCATTAAATTCCATTGTTCTTATAATTGCTAGCTATCCAGTTTATCTCAAACACCTGAGACACTGAATCACTGGCGCACCCCCTTCCTCCTGTACACTATTCAAGCTCATCACAGGTGAAGCCTTTACAATTACACTGGTACAGAATGCCAAAGACTGCCAATACTCCATTAACTACCAGTGATGAGGTCCAGGGGTGAATTAACCAATAAACAAGGTAAGTACAGGCTCACAGTAAGCAAGGTACGCATGGGCTTAATTGTGTTTACTTACTAATCTGTAGTGCACAATTTCACATGGGTTTCACCACATTAAAGAAAAACAGGTGAAATTGTGCACTACAGATTAGAAAGTAAGCACAAATAAACCCGTGTGTACCTTGTCTGTTGGGTAATCCGTCCCTCAGAAGTCCTCATTTCCATCCAGAATCCCATTCTCAGAGGCTATTTCCTCAGGTTATTCCTGGTATGCACTATTTTAGGCTAGGTTTCCTAGAAGCAGAATCTAAGACTGGGATTTTTTTTTTTTTTTTCCTAGCTCTATCTCTTTTTCTTTTATATATATAT
>NW_004444165.1:3322847-3325480 GCF_000243295.1 Trichechus manatus latirostris | reverse complement strand
CCTCGCTCTCCGTTCTCTGTCAGTTTTCTCACTCCATTTGGTGCTTGGCTGAGTTCTTTATCTCTTCATTTAGGGTTTCAGGATTGCTGTTTTCTCTGTTCGGCTTAGTTTTTTGGATCTTTGCTGTGGAGGGATGGCGTGGTGCTTCTGCCTAAAGTGCCATTTTTGGGATTTTTTTTTTTTTTAAGTGATTTATTGGGAAAGAGCTCTCGGGTGCAGGGAAATTAGCAAAGCAATAAGTATTGGGGGAAAACTCTAAGCAATCATGTCATCTCAGCTGGAGAGTAACTTCATTCTGATCTCATATGGAAGTTGTGAGCACTAATTGCATCAAAATGTTAATGCTACCTTGTAATAAGGCTACTAACCTTTTGAATCCTCACCTAAGTCAGTCTCTGGCTAAGCTCTATCCTCAAAAGAGTAGATAGGCATAGCACCATTGAGGCCAGTCCTGTATGGCTTAGGGCAATTATCTGGAGAAGAGGGAAGCTATGAGCTATGTGTCAAGACAAGTCTCATAATACCTAAGTGGGCAGTGCAACAACAGCTGGCAAAGGGGATCTCCAATGCAGATTCAGCATCTAAAACCTTGGGAAAGTGACTGAGTTATTAAATTATAAGACCATTTCTATGGGGAATATATTTTTTAATTATTTCAAGACCATAGCATGATTAGCAATAATATGTCTAATATATAACAGGTCAATTTACACTTAAGAAAATAAAGAAGAAAGAATAAGAAAAGGGAAAATTTCCTAATCCCTAGGAGTATGAAATTAAGCAGAATTGAAATTATAGACTGAGAGAGTATAATAATTTTTAGAGATTATGCCTCATAACAGCAGTTTCACTATTATTCTCAACCGTTTATTAGTGAGTTGCAGATTTCCTGCTACACAATAAATGTATCTCATGGTACATAAGACATATATACTCTCAAGCTGAAATTGTGAATAGTATACTAGATGTTTGCTAAAATTACTCTTTTTATGGAAAGCAGCTAAAACGATTAAGATTCATTTGACCTTACGGAACTTAAAAAATGAAAAGGAGACTTCTAAATGCAGAGATAGTCTTGGACCAATTACTTATGTCTGAATTCCAAATAGTCACAACTTTGCTTACATCTTCATCAGTAAACACAGAGTCTACAACTCTTCAATGGGAAGGAACTAATTAAAATAATGTCGTTAGAAGTAATCTCAAACACCAACTACATTGCAGCAGGGATGGTACATGATTATGTTGTGGATAAAAGAGAAAAATGCCCTTCTTGAACTCACCGCAGTTTGATCAAATCAATGGTCTGTAGAATTCCTCAAGGAGATACAATACTACAGTCCCTAAAATTACTCAGTGAGGTACACTGCTTTATCACTCATAAATTCAGGGAAATCACATTTTCCGAGATTATCTGAATTTATCCTGAAATTTCATAGCAGCTATAAGAATCCTGACCCATTTTCATTCAACAATTGGTCTACTGAATGGGGAATCTAAACACTGTTTCAGTTGTTGATCTCTGTTAAAAGGAATCCTATCTGGAAGGGTACATGTGGAGAAGGATGAAAGAAGTAAAAATTTGGATGGTAGCTATTTGGGCTATACTGTGTAAAGACTGTCTTTTCTTTAATTTTAATTTTCATTATAGTTTTATTACACAATTGATGAAAGACAAAAATAAAGCACTTGATCAGGCAAAGTTTAATGATAAATTAAAGAAGAGAAAGATAAGCAGCAGCTAACCACCAACAATTTCAAAAATGTATCCAGAATAAAAAACAAATGGTAAAAATATCAAATTGTAAAACGAAAACATAGTATTTATTCTGTCAAGGAATATAAAAATTCTGGACTCCCAGTAGACACCAAATATAATGGTTTAATAATATATTCTACATGCTGAGAAGAATGATATTGTGACAAAATTGCAAAAAGAAAATCATCTTTAAGCTAGGTTATTTAAAAATGAATGCTAAGTTATGACCTTGCTATTATGCACCCAGAACAACAGAATGTCACTTTTGAGATATTTCTACCAAAAATGCATTTCCTGAATCTAATCATGAGGGTACATCAGGCAAATTCAGATTGCAGGACATTTTACAAAATAACTGGCCTGTAATTCTACAAAATAACTGGGCTGTAATTTTGAAAGACATCAGGGTTCTGAAAGACTATGAAAGTCTGAGGAACTATTCCAGATTACAGAAAACTAAAGAGGCATGTCAACTAAATGCAATGTGTTATAATGGATTGGATCCTGGACCAGAAATTAACAACAAAAAAAAAAAACTAGAAAAAACACTATTGGAACAAATGATGAAATTTGAATAAGTTCTATATATTAGATAATAATGTTACTGTTGTTGGGTGGGTGCTATCAAGTCATTTCCGACGTGCAGTGATAGTCAAGGTTATTTTTCAACTTAGGTGGGCCATGATCCTCAGTGGTTTGGCAGTTATGTAATGATATATTTTGGCAGTTATTCAATGATGTAGTCATCCTCCATAAGGTGATCTGACATGATCAGCCAAACAGTTGTAAGGTTTGTAAGGTTGTAAAGGGGAGTTTCCTCATGGCTGTGACCTACATCCTATGTATGTGTGTGTGTGTGTGTGTATATATATAT
>NW_004444165.1:3308123-3322674 GCF_000243295.1 Trichechus manatus latirostris | reverse complement strand
TATCATCATCTGACCTCCAGTTCTTGGGACTTGAGCCAGCAGCCTGCTGTATTGCCTGCCGATCTTGAGATTCATTGGCCTCCACAGACTGTAGGGCAGCAGCAGCCTGCTGTCTGACCTGACAATCTTGAGTTCATCAGCCTCTGTACCTGCGTGAGTCAGGAAAAGCCTCCAGCCTGATGCCTGACCCATAAACTTGGGACATGCCAGCCTCTACACCCTTGTGAGTAATTTCCTTGAGACAAATCTGTATCTATATCTGTGTCTGTACATATACCTGTACCTGTACCATATCTATACCTATACATGCCTATACTTATACCTGGAGCCCTGGTGGTACAGTGGTTAAGAGCTCAGCTGTTAATCAAAAGGTCGGCAGTTCGAATCCACAGCTGATCCTTGGAAACTCTATGGGGCAGTTCTATTCTGTCCTATAGAGTTGATGTGAGTCAGAATTGACTCGACAGCAATGGGTTTGGGTTTTTTTTGTTTTGTTTTGTTTATACCTATACCTATACCTACACCTACACCTATCTATCTATCTACCTATCTATCTATCTAAGAGTCCTGGTGGCAGAGTGGTTAAGCACTCGACTGCTAACTGATAGGTTGGTGGTTCGAACCTACTAGCTGCTCTGTGAGAGAAAGATGTGGCAGTCTGCTTCTGTAAAGATTTACAGCATTGGAAACCATATGGGACAGTTCTATTCCATCCTACAGTGTCACTATGAGTCAGAATCGACTTGACAGCAGTAGATATATATATATATATATAAATATATATCCAGAGTGAAGTGTGTGTGTGTGTGTATATGTGTGTGTGTATATATATGTGTGTGTGTGTGTGTGTATATATATATATATATACTTCACTGGTTTTGTTTTTCTAGAGAACCCAGCCTAAGACATTTGTTACCAAGAGAGATTCTAGAGAAACAAAATTGTAAGGATGAATTTTCTAAATTGGTTCTCAAGTCTGAATAGTCTTAAAGGCACTGATGACTCTGCTTCCAGCAGTAAAGAGGGTGCTGCTAATCCATGGTGTGAGGTTGCAATATTAATACACAAAATATCACCACCAATAGACCAAGTATTGGTGATAAATGAAGATCTGAGTGATGCATTAGTCTCTCTCCCAGCTTTCCCCAAAAGAATTTACAGCCTTTTATGGGAGTGACTGTTCACTGGGGAAAAGGAAATAATCAGACTTTGCGAAGATTACTGGATACTGGCTCTGAAATGACACTAATTCCAGGTGACTCAAAATGTCACGGTGGTCCACTAGTCAGAGTGGGGATGTATACAGGTCAAGTTATTAATGGAATCTTAGCTCCGGTTCTTCTCACAGTGGGTCCAGTGGGTCCCTGAGCCCATCCTGTAGTGATTTCCCCAGTTCCAGAATGCATAATTGGAATAGATAAACTCAGCAAACTGACAGAACCCCCATATTGGATCCCTGACAAGTGAAGTAAAGCTATTATGGTAAGAGAATCCAAGTGGAAGCCATTAGAACTGCCCCTACCTAGGAAAATAGTAAATCAAAAGTGATACTACATTCCTGGAGGAATTGCAGAGATTACTGCCACCATCAAGGACTTGAAGGATGTAGGCGTGGTGATTCCCACTACATCCCCATTCAACTCACCTATTTGATCTGTGCAAAAAACACATGCATCTTGATGAAAGACAGTGGATTATCATACACTTAACCAGGTAGTGACTCCCATTGCAGCTGCTATTCCAGATGTGGTTCATTGCTTGAGCAAATTAATACATCTCCTGGTAACTGGTATGTAGCTACTGATCTGGCCAATGCCTTTTTCTCAATCCTTGTTTTGAAGGAACATCAGAAGGAGTTTACCTTCAGCTGGCAGGGCTAGCAATACATCTTCATTGTCCTACCTCTGTATATATCAGCTTTCCAGCCCTGTGTCATAATTTGGTCCACAGGGAACTTGAACACCTTTCCCTTCCACAAGACATCATACTGGTCCATTACATTTACGATATCATACTGATTGGACTTAGTAAGGAAGAAGTGTCAATGACTGGACTTATGGCAAAACATTTGTGTGCTAGAGGGTGGGAAATTAATCCAACAAAAATTCAGGCACCTTCCACCTCAGTGAAATTTCTAGGATTCCAGTGGTGTGGGAAATGTCGAGATATTCCTTCTAAGGTGAAGAGTAAATTGTTACATCTGGCCTTGTCTACAAATAAAAAAGAAGCACAACACCTGGTAGGCCACTTTGGATTTTGGAGGCAACATATCACTCATTTGAGTTTGCTAAAGTGGCCTATTTATCAAGTGACTCAAAACTGCTCAGTGGGGCCGAGAACAAGAGAAGGCTCTTCAACAGGTTGAGACTGCCATGCAAGCTGCTCTGGAACCTGGGCCATTTGATCCTGCTAATTCACTGGTCCAGTATCAGTGGCAGATAGAGATGATGTCTGGAGTCTTTGGCAGGCCCCTACTTTTTGAATCACAGTGCAGAGCCTTAGGATTTTGGAGTAAAGCCTTGCCATCCTCTACAGATAGCAGTCTCCTATACAGAAACAGCTTTTGCCTTGTTACTGGGCCTTAGTAGAGACTGAATGCTTAACCATCAGCCATGAAGTCACCATGCAGCCTGAGCTGCCCATCATGAACTGGGTGTTGTCTGACCCACAGAGTCATAAAGTTGGATGTGCACAGCAGCACTCCATCATTAAATGGAAATGTTATGTACAAGATTGGGCCTGAGCAGGACCTGAAGGCACAAGTAACTTGCATGAGGAAGTGGCCCAAATGCAGATGGTCTCCACTTCTGTCACGTTACCCGCCCTCTCGCAGTCTGTACCTACGGCCTCATAGGGAGTTCCTTATGATCAGTTGGCTGAGGAAAAGAAAACTCATGTCTGGTTTATAGGTGGTTTTGTGTGATATTCAGGCACCTCTCAAAAGTGGACAGTGGCAGCACTACAGCCACTTTCTGGGACCTCCCAGAAGGAAAGTGGTGAAGGAAAATCCTCCCAATGGGCAGAACTTTATGCAGTGAATGTGGTGGTTCACTTTGCCTAGAAGAACAAATGGCCAGATGTTCAATTGTATACTGATTCATGGGCTGTGACCAATGATTTGCCTGGATTGTCAGAAACTTGGAAAGAACATGATTGAAAAATTGGTGACAAGGAGGTTTGAGGAAGAGGTATATGCATAGATGTCTCTATTTCATTTATTTCCTAGAGGGGGGAAATACAAAACATAGATAACTCTTTAAACTGGTCTTTAAAATGCATAAATTTATGTAATTAGAGCTGCAAGTGCAGTCCTTTTTTGGGGGGATAAAATTTCTCTGCACTCTCCCATAATTAACTAGTAGTCATTTAATATGATTGGGAAATTTAAGTTTCATTTTTAACTAACACCAATTAAGATAATTATATTGTGCACTTTTTAGTTATGATATGATGAATCACCATTTCATCTTCATTTCTATTCTTGAAATGTTTGAGTCATGTGACACTTTGTACTGTACAGATGTTTCTTCTTAGTTTCAGTTCAGTGATGAATGAAGTAATTTAAGCAGTCCATCAAACACTGTGTTTCTGTCATACAAATAAATTGCTATACAACTATAAAAATGGCATGGTAGAGGTGTCTGGCTTCCTCGTCTAACCACACAAGGGGGATGAGGAATAAAGATCAACAGCCGAAGTCTGATTTCTATGAGGTAGAGTTCAGACATATCTCCTCTCTCCAACCTTTTTACCATTTCTGACACCTATCGTCCCTTCCATGGCACTCTCTACTTCTCTGCTGGGTTTGATAATTCCTTCCAATGGCCACACAGAATTCACCGACAATACTCATGATTATTAAGTTTATTAGGGATGTAACAAGTTACAATTCAGGTTCAGGAATGCTTAGAATACAGTTCTTCCATTAGAACAGCCTCTTCTCAGTGGTGCCCACAGGCAGGTCTCTCGCTGGCTTTCAACCCCTTGGCCTGGCCTCTGCCCTGCTCAAGCAAGTGTTACAAAGCTCTTTTAGCTCTGATGATAAGTACCCAGAGGCACCCCTGGTGAAGATCGAGGCACCTCTCGGCCCAGAGGTGCTCATCTCTACCTCTGTGAGTCAGCAAACCTAGCTCCACTAAGTGCCATTAAATACCCTACTCTATAGGATTTCCAACGCTATGAATTTTAGGAAGCAGATCACCAGGCCTTTCTTTTGAGGGGATTCTGGGTAAGTACAAATATTTCCAATCCTCTTCCTTTAAGGAAAGAAAAGTTTCAATATAATCAACTTGACACTATGTGGATGGTTTGTCTCCTTGAATGGTAGTACTACACTGAGGGTTAAGGGTTCAGGGAAATGACTTCATGATTGGTCTGAGGATCAATAAACTCAATGTAATAGAACTTGTGCCACAAAGAATCCACAAGAAAACTACTGGAACTAATAGAAGATTTCAGCAAAGTATCAGGATATAAGATAAAAATACAAAAATCAGTTGGATTCCTCTACACCAACAAAGAGAACTTTGAAGAGGAAATCACCAAATCAATACCATTTACAATAGCCTCCAAGAAGATAAAATACTTAGGAACAAATTTAACCGGAGATGTAAAAGACCTACACAATGAAAACTACAAGACACTACTGCAAGAAACCAAAAAGAGACATGCATAAGTTGAAAAGCATACGCTGCTCATGGATAGGAAGACTCAACATTGTGAAAATGTCAATTTTACCCAAAGCTATCTACAGATACAGTGCAATCCCAATCCAAATTCCACCGGCATTTTTTAATGAGATGGAGAAACAAATCACCAACTTCACATGGAAATGGAAGAGGCCCCGTATAAGTAAGGCATTACTGAAGAAGAAGAACAAAGTAGGAGGCCTCACACTACCTGATTTTAGAAACTATTATACTGCCACGGTAGTCAAAACAGCCTCGTGCTGATATGACAACAGATAAATAGACCAATGGAACAGAATTGAGAATCCAGATGTAAATTTATCCATCTATGAGCAGCTGATAGTTGACAAAGGCGCAAAGTCCATTAATTGTGGAAAAGACAGTCTCTTTAACAAATGGTGCTGGCATAACTGGATATCCATCTGCAAAAAAATGGAACAAGATCCATACCTCACATTATGCACAAAACTAACTCAAAATTAATCAAACACCTAAATATAAAATTGAAAATGATAAAGATTGTGGAATAAAAAATAGGGACAACACTAGGAGCCCTAATACATGGCATAACATAAACAAAATACAAACCATAAATAACAAAGCACAGACACCAGCAGAGAAACTAGATAACTGGGAGCTCCTAAAAATCAAACACTTATGCCCATCAACAGACTTCACCAAGAGAGTCAAAAGACGACCTACAGACTGGGAAAAAACAATTGGCTACAACAAATCCGATCAGCATTTAATTTCTAGAATCTACAATATACTGCAAAACTTCAGCAACAAAAAGACAAATAATCCAGTTAAAAAATGGGTTAGATATATGAACAGATACTTCACCAAAGAAGACATTCAAGCAACTAACAGATACATGAGGAAATGCTCACAATCATTAGCCATTAGAGAAATGCAAATCAAAACCACAGTGAGATACCATCTCACCCCAACAAAGCTAGCAGTAATCCAAAAAACACAATAATAAATGTTGGTGAGGTTGTGGAGAGACTGGAACACTTATAAACTGTTGGTGGGAATATAAAATGGTACAACCACTTTGGAAATCGATTTAGTGCTTCCTTAAAAAGCTACAAATAGAAGTACCCTATGATCCGGCAATCCAACTCCTTGGAATATATCCTAGAGAAATAAGAGCTGTCACACGAATAGATATGCACACCCAAGTTCGCTGTAGCACTGTTCACAATAGCAAAAAGATGAAAACAACCTAGGTGCCCATCAACAGACGAATGGATAAACAAATTATGGTATATTCACACAATGGAATACCACACAATGATAAAGAATAACGATTAATCCGTGAAATATATAACATTGTGAAATCTGGAAGAGATTATGCTGAGTGAATTTAGTCAGTCGCAAAAGGACAAATATTGTAGAAGACCACTATTATAAGGACTCAAGAAAAGGCTTAAAAACAGAAGAAAATATTCATTGATGGTTATGAGGGTGGAGAGGGAGAGAAAGGGATATTCACCAACTAGATAGTAGACAAGAATTATCTTAGGTGAAGGGAAGGACAATACACTCTACAGGGGAAGTCAGCACAACTGGACTGTACCAAAAGCTAAGAAGTTTCCTGAATACAATGAAACACTTTGAGGGACAGAGTAGCAGGGGTTGGGGTCTGGGGACCATGGTTTCAGGGGACATCTAGGTCAATTGGCATAACAAAGTTTATTAAAAAATGTTCTGCATCCCACTTTCATGAGTGGTGTCTGGGGTCATGTCTTCCGGGGTCCCTCCAGTCTCAAACCATTAAGTCTGGTCTTTTTACTAGAATTTGAGTTCTGCACCTTACTTTTCTCCAGCTCTGTCAGGGACTCTCTGCTGTATTCCCTGTCAGGGTGGTCATTTATGGTAACCAGGCATCATCTAGCTTTTCTAGTCTCAGGAGATGGAGTCTCTGGTTTAGGTGGCTCTTTCTGTCTCTTGGGCTAATATATTCCTTGTGTCTTTGGTGTTGTTCAATCTCCTTTACTCCAGATGGGTTGGGACATGACCCCGGACTCTCTGTTGGCCCAGAGCTGAAAGCTTTCTAGAGGCCAACTCTTCAGACAAAGATCAGACGGACTATGGGACATAAAGTGATATTTGTGAGGCGTGAGCTTCTTAGCTCAAATAGATATATGAGACTAAATGTGTAACTCCTGACTGGAGGTCAGATGAGAAGGCATAGAGGGACAGGAGCTGGCTGAATGAACATGGGAAATCTGGAATGGAAAGGAGGAATGTGCTGTCACAGTATAGAGAGAGCAACTAGGGTCTCATAGAAATGTGTGTATAAATTTTTGTATGCGAAACTGACTTTAATTGTAAACTTTCAGTTAAAGCACAAAAAGAACTTGGGCCACAGTGGTATGGATTGCCAGGCTTCCATTTGCCTCTTCAGTGCCATATATTTGGTGGCATTGCAGGTTCTTTGTCAAGAGGGGCTCTTGGTTTGAGAACAAGCTCAATATTTGAACAAGGTCATGGATTTTGATTTTTCCATTGTGGTGTCAATCGCCTTTTGTAATACCTTCTTTTAATGCCTACATATTTTATCCCTAGAAATGCCATTTGCTATGTTTTGGATTCAAAGATCCTTGTGGTTCAAAGCCCTCTGGTATTGCTCCAGCCTTTTGCCTATGGTCTCTTAAGTGTCTCTGCTTATCTTCTGGCCTTTTGCAATTCTATAACTCCCATTGATACCTGCAAGCCCAACTTCATGCCACAATCTTTTATAGTTAACTCTGTCTTACAATGACAGCTATCACTGAGTTTATTTTCACCACTGGTTCCTCCCTAATTATTGCATTCCTATTGCTTTAATTAATGGAGGTTATTTTGTGCTCTTTTAAGAAACATAGTGAATAAGTGGGGTTTGGGTTCTAACATTAAAATAATAATAATAGTAACAAATATCAGTGTTTAGACTCCTCCAAAAGCCGGACTATATAACAAGGACTTGCGTGCCTATAATATACTTTGGACGTGATACCAGGGACAAACTAGAGAGAGCAAAGCAGAGAAGGAGAAAAGCCAATAGCAAATGTGTTAAAATATATGTTTTCATTTTGGGCAAATGGGACTGAATTTTGAGAAACCATGTCAACAAGCTTCAGTATCACCACACAGAAGTTCTAGGTTTCAATAAGTGCCTTTGCCAGCTGGATAAGGGTTGTCCCTTTGGGAGGTAAATCCTTTGTTTCAGTTTTGCTTGCTTTGGCTTTATGATCACTATAATTTTTGCCTAGACAATTATTTCTCCAGATATTCTTTTAGCTCACTCCCACAATTCCTCAAGACTTTTCTCATAGCTCTCCTCGAAAGGGTGAACTTGACCATCATTATTAATCTGACAAATCTGAGTGAACTACCTTCCTCAAATCCCTTACAATTTACATCCTTTTTACTTCTCTAATAGTCTATATAATTTAAACACTTATTTTGATTTTTGTTTAATTTAATTTTTCTCCTTTGTTACAACATTAGATTCCTGAGGCAAGTGTCTTGGCTCATTCAACTGAATGCTTCTCACTTGCCTAAAGCAGTGCTAGGCATAAGAGATAGCTCAATAAATATTGAGTGAGTGAATAAAGTTTTGTCCTATTTAGACTCACAAGGCACTCCTCCCAAGCAGCTATTTTGACTAAATATTTCTTTTTTTTCTCAAGGCCTAGACTTGAAATTCAAAACCAGAAGTGTCTTCCCTCTTTTTTCCCTCTACTCTCTGCTAAGGCAATATAACCAGAACAGTGCAGCTGCTGTCTGATTGGAAGAAAAAGTCAAGTTGTAACACAGTGCAAGAATTAGGGGAAAAAAAAAGAAGATTTCAAATAGGAGCTGGCAAAAAATATAATTATCATTGTTGTTAGTTGCTGTCAAGTCAATTCAGATTCATGACAACCCCATCTATGCAGACTAGAACTGCTCTCTTAGTCATGCAGTGTTGCTACAACAGAAATACCACAAGTTGATGGCTTTAACAAAGAGAATTTTATTCTCCTACAGTCCAGTAGGCTACAAGTCCAATTTCAGGGTGTCAGCTCCAAGGGAATGCTTTCTCTGTTGGCTCTGTCATCAAACTTCCCTTGGTCTGGGTGCTTCTCTGTACAGGAAACTCAGATCCAAAGGACATATTCTTCTCCGGGCACTGCTTTCTTGGTGATGTGAAGTTCCCATGTCTCTCTGCTCGCCTCTCTCTTTTATATCTCAAAAGAGACTGGCTTAAGACACTATTTAATCTTGTAGACCTCATCAACGTAACTGCCACTAATCCATCTTATTACATGATAGTGATAGTGTTTACAACACATAAGGCAATCATATCAGATGATAAAATGGTAGACAATCATACAATACTGGGAATCATGACCTAGCCAAGTTGACAGATATTTTGGGGGGACACAATTCAATCCATGACATTGCTCCATAGGGTTTTCAAGTCTGTGAACTTTCAGGTAACATTGAGAAGAACTGTAATTCCAGAATACTTAATTTTGCTCATGAGGAACCTGTACATAGATCAAGAGGCAGTCATTCGAACAGAACAGAAGGATACCACATGGTTTAAAGTCAGGAAAGGTGTGCAGAAGGATTGCATTCTCTCACCATACCTGTTCAATCTGTATACTGAGCAAATAATCCAAGAAGCTGGACTATATGAAGAAGACTGGGGCATCAGGATTGGAGGAAGATTCATTGACAACCTGCATTATGCCGATGACACAACCTTGCTTGCTGAAAGTGAAGAGGACTTGAATCACTTACTGATGAAGATCAAAGACCACAGCCTTCAGTATGGATTACACCTCAACATAAAGAAAACAAAAATCCTCACAACTGGACCAATAAGCAACATCAGGATAAATGGAGAAAAGATTGAAGTTGTCAAGGATTTCATTTTACTTGGATTCACAATCAACACCCATAAAAGCAGAGGTCAGAAAATCAAGATACATTGCATTGGGCAAATTGGCTGCAAAAGACCTCTTTAAAGTGTTGAAAAGATGTTACCTTGAGGACTAAAGTGAAACTGACCTAAACCTTGGTGTTTTCAATCTCCTCATACGCATGCAAAAGCTGGACGATGAATAAGGAAGACTAAAGAAGAATTGATGCCCTAGCATTGTGGTGTTGGCTAAGAATATTGAATATACCATGGACTGATTAGGGAACGAACAAATCTGTCTTGGAAGAAGTATAACCAGAATGCTCCTTAGAAGCAAGAATGGTGAGACTACGTCTCACATACTTTGGATGTGTTATCAATCAGGAGGGATCAATCCCTGGAGAAGGATATCATGCTTGGTAGATGGTCAGCAAAAAAGAAGAAGACCCTCAATGGGATGGATTGACACAGTAGCTGCAACAATGGGCTCAAGTATAACAACAATTGTGATAATGGTGCAGGACCAGGCAGTGTTTCATTCTGTTGTGCACAGGGTCGCTATGAGTTGGAACCAAACTGATGGCACTCAACAACAACAATGAACTTTTGAAAGCAAATCTCCAGTTCTGTCTTCTGAGGCGTCTCTGTGTGTGTTCATACCACCACACTTTTGACTAGTAGTGGAGTGCTTAGCTATTTGCTCCACTCAGGAACTCCCACAAATATACAATATACTATACATATTTTAAAGCACTCATGCATTAGTCCTAGAATTTTTAAAGATGTTAAACTGAAGAACTGTTGGCTTAATCCATGAGTAAGTTGTTGCTGGGTGTCATCGAGTAAGTTCTGACTCATAGCAACCCTATGTACAACAGAATGAAACACTGTCTGGTCTTGCACCATCCTCACAATCGTTGTTATGCTTGAACCCATTGTTGCAGCCACTTTGTCAATCCATCTCATTGAGAATCTTTTTGTTTATGTGATTATCCACCCATCAATGTATAAATAATGTCCATATGATCAGTGTTCAGGATGTAGTAGACTATTGATTATTTTTAAGGCCCAGAAAAATAAATCTAAGAATAAAGAAAAGAAAATGTTCATATCAGCTAATAAGTATATACATTTCTCTTGAAATGAGCTGAAAATAAAACATGATTTACATTCTCATTTGTTTGCATCTAATTGATGCTATGCAATTTTTCTTTTAAGAGAGAACTCCAAAAGTCACTTTGAGACTTCTGGCAACACGACCCTCTAGGCAGAAGGACCACACCCTCCCTCCACAGCAAAGATCTGAAAAACTAAGCCAAACAGAGAAAACAGCAATCCTGAAACCATAAACATCAAATGAAGAGATAAAGAACTCAGCCAAGCACCAAATGGAATAAGAAACTGACAAAGAACAGAGAGCGAGGAGACATACATGCAGAGGTCCCTTGCCACCTAATGCAGCATGGATCTGCCATCTTGGACTCCTATCAGAGACCAGCAAATAGGGGTATGAGAAAGCAGCTTCACGGAGCTTCCAGCAGCAGAAAGAACAACTGGTAACTGGCGATATATGCTTTCCCACTCCCCCAGCTTCTTAACCCCCACTTAGCCTCCTCTGCTTCCTACAGCCACAGTCTCTTGGCCAGGAAGCACCTGCTCAAATACCTGGGTCTGTGAGCCATCTTTGCTTCTTCCTGAGGGGCTGTGGAGCTCTGCTTGAGTGTGGAACTGAAACCCAGGCTGTGCTGCCACTCTGGTGGGATCATGGGGCATTTGTTTGTTTTGAATTGTTTGTTTGCTTTCTTTTCCTTTTCTTGAGTTGGGAGCCCGTTCTGGCCGGGCAGTGCTTTGCAGCTTGGAACCTACCCCCTCAGCTTGTGCAGATGCGTACAGGGATCCCTGAGGGCATTTCTTTTTTCATGGTTTATTTTTTTTCTGTTTTTTTGAGGAGGTTTTCTTGCCTTTTCTTTAATTTGTTTTGTGTTCCCTATTTTCCCTTTTCGTCTTTCTTCATTACTCAGTTTCTAGTCTCTCTATACATTCCTTCTCTTCCTGTCCCCTGAATACTTGGCGCTGAGTGACTCCTCTATGCTTTCAAGCTAGGCTATACTTCAAGACCTGGGAATAACCTCCCCATACATCACAGCCACACCAGTGGGATCGCTGGGAGCTTTGCTTTTCTTTTGTTGCTCTAATTTTTATTTATTCATTCTTTTCTTTTCTTTTTTTCCATCTTCTTCCCCTTTTTGTTTTTCTCCATTTCATAGTCTCTCATCATCTCTACTCCAACAGAAAGCTCCCCTAGAACTCTTTTTGGTTTGTGTGTTTTTGGCCCCTGTTCCACTGTCCTCTATCCCATATCCATCTTAGCTCCACACGTCACAATCACCCCACTCCATCCTGCCTACCTGCACTGTTCGCTTAACATCACACCACCAAGCAGCATAGGCACAGCCTAAGGGAAACTGCCCTGACTGATTATCCACCCACCCTGGTGGCTGTAGTAAGTGCCACAAACAACCCATCCCAGCAACTCCTCTACAGCTAGACCTGACATGCTGTACCATATCTGAGGGACTGATCTTGCCAATTGGAGAAGGAGGCAAAAAGTATAGTGCCCACAGATGAGCAAACAACAAAGAACGCACAGCCCGTCTGCTCAGACATAGCCAAATTTAAAAAACAAACCAACAAAAATAAAAAACAGGATGAAGCAAACAAATCTACAAACAATAAAAGAAAAAAATAACTACTGACTTCCCCGAAGACAGCAGACAATATCAAAACATTTACAAAAATAGGACAGGATGGTTTTAGAAGGCATCCCAAATAAAACAGCAGATAACCTTCCCGTAGAAGAAAAGGCACTAGAAATACCTGATAGGGAATTCAAATCTCTAATACTCAGAATTCTCCAATAGTTGAAGCAAAAAGCAAACAAAAATGAGGGAAAAATAGACAAATTCATGGAAAAGGCAGACAAATTCACAGAAAATACAGACAAAAAATGGAAGAATTCAGAAAAATAGTGCAGAAACAAAATGTCAAAATAAATTCACAACTAGAAATTATACAAAAACAACAATTATAATTCCAAAAGATAAACAACAAGATTTCAGAAACGGACAGTGTCATAGAAGGGGAGAGGAGCAGACTTGAAACGATGGAAGACAGGATCAGTGGAATTGAAGACAAACACTTGTGTACAACTCTGTTCAAGGAAAACTCAGAAGAACAAAGAAAAATGAAGAGACCCCGAGAATTAAGTGGTATACAATCAAAAGCAAAAATCTGAGAGTGATCAGAGTTCAAGAACAGTGGGAGAAAACAGAAAACACAGAGAGGATCATTGAAGAAATACTGACAGAAAACTTCCCCAATATCATGAAATATGAAAAGCTGGCCATCCAAGAAGCTCAAAGAACCCCATATAGGATAGACCCCAAAAGAAAATCACCAAGGCATATCATAATCACACTCGCCAAAACCAAAGACAAACAAAGAATCCTGAGAGCAGCTCAAGAAAACAAAAAGTCACATACAGAGGAGAAATAATAAGACTAAGCTCAGATGATTCTGCAGAAACCATGCAGGCAAGAAGGCAATGGGATGACATATATAAAATCTTGAAAGAAAAAACTTGCCAGCCAAGAATAATATGTCCTGCAAAACTCTCATTCAAATATGATGGTGAAATTAGGACATTTCCAGATAAGTAGACATTAAGGGAATATGCAGACACCAAACCAAACTTACAAGAATTATTAAAGGGAGTCGTTTGATCTGAGAAAAACTTCAGCTCACAGGTTGAATCTAGGACAAAGGATCATACCAGCCAGATACCAATCTAGGAAATGAACTCTCAAGGACTATCCAAAACCAAAAGAAATAGAACAGGGATGCAGAGCAGTTAATCTGTAATGACAACAACATCAGAACAATAAAAGAGAGAAGAAATGGTGTCGGTATAGAACCTTCTAATGGAAAGGAAGGCAAGGTGATACCCAATAATAATAGACTGCTTCAAACTTAGAAGTATAAGGTTAAATTTCATGGAACCACAAAGAAAGTTAACAAAACTACTCATAAAAATAAAGAGGAAAAACGTAAAGTCTCAGTAAAAACACAACCTACAAAAGCAAAAGAAATGAAAAATAATACACAAACAAAAGGAATTCAGCACAGGAGAGTAAGAAGAACAAAGAAAAAGTCAGTACAGCAAAAAAAGAACTACTAAATAACAGCAATAAACTCACATCTATCAATAATTACACTGAATATAAATGGACTCAGTGCACCCATAAAGAGACGGAGAGTTACAGAGTGGATAAAAAAAACAGGATGCCACAAAAAAGAAAATAACTGACCAATATCTCTCATGAATATAGATGCAAAAGATCTCAACAAAATTCTAGCCAATAGAATTCAGCATCATAAATAATACACCACAACCAAGTAGGATTCATACCAGCTAGGCAAGGATGGTTCAACATTAGAAAATCAATCAATATGCTGTCTAAAAGAGACACAGCTTAGAAACAAAGACTTGAATTTATTAAAAATCAATGGTTAGAAAAGAATATTCCAAGCTACCAGCTACCAAAAAAGAGCAGGAGTGGCAATACTAATCTCATATAAAATAGATCTTAAAACAAAATTCTCCATAAAATACAAAGAAGGACACCATATAATCATTAAGGGCATGATCCATCATGAAAACATAACCATAATAAACATCTACGCACCCAACAACAGGACTCCAAAATACATAAACTCTAACAGTACTTAAAAGAGAAACTGACAGTTCCACAGTAATAATAGGAGACTTCAACACACCACTCTCAGTAAAGGCCAGAACATCTAAAAAGAAACTCAGCAAAGATACAGAAGACCTAAAGGGCACAATCAGCCAACTTGACCTCATAGACATATACAGAACACTCCATCCAACGGTTGCAAAGTACAC
>NW_004444165.1:3303412-3306319 GCF_000243295.1 Trichechus manatus latirostris | reverse complement strand
TAATCTCCATAATCTACAAGAAAATCCAACACCTCTACAACAAAAAGACAAATAATCCTATTAAAAACTGGGGAAAGGAAATGAAGAGACACTTCACCAAAGAAGACATTGAAGCAGCCAACAGACATATGAGGAAATGCTCGTGATCACTAGCCATTAGAGAAATACAAATTAAAACCACAATGAGATACCGTCTCACCCCGGCATTACTGGAACAAATCAAAAACACTAGAAATAACAAATGTTGGAGAGGCTGCGGGGAGATGGGAACTCTTATGCACTGCTGGTGGGAAGGCAAAATAATACAACCATTTTGGAAAATGATATGGCGCTTCCTTAGAAAGCTAGAAATAGAAAATACCATACCATCCAGCAATCTCACTTCTAGGAATATATCTTAGAGAAGTAAGAGTCATCACTTGAATAGGCATACTGACACCTATGTTCATGGCAGTATTGTTCACAATAGCAAAAAGATGGAAAGAACCTAGACGCCCATCAACAGATGAATGGATAAACAAACTATGGTACATACACACAATGGAGTCCTATGCAATGAGAAAGAACAATGATGTATCTGTGAAACATCTCATAACATAGATGAAACTGGAGGACATTATGCTGAGTGAAATAAGTCAATCACAAAAGGACAAATATTGTATGAGACCTCTATTGTAAAAACTCATGAAAAGGTTTGCACACAAAAAGTAACAATCTTTGTTGATTACGAGGGATGGGAGGGGTGGGGGGAAATACTAAATAGGCAATAAGTAAGTGATATCTTCGGTGAAGGGTGAGACAGTACAGAATACTGGGCATTCCAGCACATTTTGTACAAGGAAAAGTCCTGGAAGTTCCATAGACACATCCAAGCTCCCTGAAGGACTGAATTGCTGTGTGGAGGGCTGTGGGGGACCATGGTGTCAGGGAACATCTAGCTCAATTGGCATAACATGATTTATAAAAACAATGTTTTACATTCTACCTTGTGAGTAGTGTCTGGGGTCTTAAAAGCCTGTGAACAGCCATCTAAGATACTCCACTGGTCTCACCCCTTTGGGAGCAAGAGAGAATGAAGAGAACAGGATACAAGGAAAAGATTAGTCCGAAGAACTAATGGACCACAGCTACCAAGGTCTCCACCAGACTGAGTCCAGTACAGCTAAATGGTGCCTGGCTACCACCACTGAATACTCTGACCAGGATCACAACAGAGGATTCTGGACAGAGCTGGAGAAGGATGTAGAACAAAATTCTAACTCACAAAAAAAAAAAAAGAAAAACCAGATTTACTGACCTGAAAGAGACTGGAGAAACCCCAAGTGTATGGCCCCCAGTCACCCTTTTAGCTCAGTGGTGAAGTCACTTCCGAGGTTCACTGTTCAGCTGGGGACTGGACAGCTCCATAAAACAAAACTGGACTAATGAGGCACAGCAGTCCAGGGACAAGGACTAGAAGGCAAAAGGGGACAGGAAAGTTGTGATAGGGAACCCAAGGTTGCGTAAGGACAGTGTTGACATGCAGTGCGGTTGTTAGCCATTGTCATAGGCAACATGTGTACTAACTGTTTAATGAGAAACTATTTTGTTCTGTAAACCTCCATGTAAATTGAGAATAGCTGCACAACTGGAAGAACGTAATGGATGTCACTGAACTGTGCATGTAGAAATTTTTGAAATGGTGTATCTTTGGCTATGCATATTTTCACCAAAAAAAAAAGAGGTCGAGAAGGGACAGTGCTGACATGTCGTGGGGTAGTTCACCAATGTCATAAAACAATATGTGTACTTTCTCTTTAATGAGAAACAGTTTGTTCTGTAAACCTTCACCTAAAGTACAATAAAAAAAAAAATCACTTTGAATCTCACAGACTATTAAGCAGTTGAAGAGTACTGGGGCAACGCTACTTAAGGATTCATGTCAATCATTTAAAAACTGAGGGTTGAAACTTAATTTTTAATTTATTGAAAATAATTTCATGTCACATGTCTTTAAAAAATTAATGGTATCTGCACATCAATCTTAAAATTTTAAAATATTTTAAACTCTTTTGCTTATTTGTCATATGATATTAATTTTAACAGTACATTTCATCCTCTGATTTTGACAATTTTAAGTACATTTAACAGCTTTAATTTTGACCTTGGTAAAATAGTCTTGACCTTTTTGTGCCTCTGCATTTTGGGTGAGCGGAGGTCATATTTAAATTTTAGCTTACAATGATGTCTGTGGAGTCCCTTTTTGTTGTAGTTGTGTGCTCTGGAGTCAGTTTTGTCCCATAGTAATCCTATGCAACAGAGTAGAACTGCCCAAGAGTGTTTTCTAGGCCGTAATCTTTACAAGAATGGATTGCCAGGTCTTTTCTCCCCTGGAGATTCTTAGTGGGTTTAAACAACCAAATTTTAGGTTAGTAACCAAGCTCTTAATCGTTGCACCAACGTGATTCCGTACAGAGTTCTTAGCTAGTGCAAATGGAAAAGAAAAAAAGTAATTTCTAAATTCGCTGGCTACATATACACACGCATAGTTTTAACCACACATATCTATGGGTCCTGAAATTTTTAAAGAAGATAGTAAACTGAAGAAATTTTGTTTAATCCATGAGCAATTTTATATTTATGTATGATTGTTAACCCTTCGGAAACCCTGGTGGTATAGTGGTTAACCCTACAGCTGCTAACCAAAAGGTCGTCAGTTCAAATCCACCAGGGGCTTCTTGGAAACCTGCAGGGTAGTTCTGCTCTGTTGTATAGGGTCGCTATGAGTAGGAATCGACTAGGCAGAAACGGGTTTGGTTTTATTTTTTGGTTTATTAACCTTCAATCACTAATGTATCTACATGTATATATATTAGGTGTGTGTGTATAGTATACATGCACAAACACCTAATATATATTATATACATA
>NW_004444165.1:3297055-3303312 GCF_000243295.1 Trichechus manatus latirostris | reverse complement strand
GGTTATAATATAATATGTATCTCATAGTGTTTTGTACTATTTCATATGTATTTTATATTTGGTTTTATTCCATTTATGATTTGCTTATTTTAAATTGTAAGCCAAGAATTTTATTTTAATACATTTACCCATCCTTAATATGTCTCCCATATTTTTGATTTTTATAATATAGTTTCAATTATTTTTCTAATTTTGTGGAGATAATTATTTCATTTATAAAAATTTTTTAATCTCTTATTCCTCAATTATTTGTTGTTGGATTTGCTAGAAACTAGAGAATACTGCTTCTTCTTCTAGGCTTTAATTATGTAGTTTGCTACTTGTTAGATAATAGCATATTATTATGATATAGATTGAGTTGCTGGTTATTCAGACTTAATCAAGTACGAATGCTGATTAGGATAAAGTCCTTCTTCCTGAACTATTGAGATCAGAATGTGGTCTTCCATCTTTAAATTAATTATTTTCAGTGTATTTGCTTTCAGATTTTTTTTCCTAACTGGAGTTTTGTTGTTGTTGTTTGATTTTATTTTTTTAGTTCATGAAATCATGAACCAAGAAAATAAGCATAACCATCTCAAAAACAGACTTTTATAAAGACTGAAAAATCCACTCAATATTCTCAAGACCTACAATAATGTTCCAAAACTTACAGAAAATAAAAAAGAAGAAGAAGACCATGACAAAGAAAAACATTTCTAAGACAACAAAAATGAGAAACTAACTTGAGCTGTAAACTTTCACCTAAAGCGAAATAAAATTTATTTTAAAAAGCCTAGAATTTCCTTCTAATTTTATAGAAACATTACTAGTATGTGAAAAACATGTGACTGGAAATGTCATTTGGTGAATATTATTATGTGTTATATTCAATTTAATTACAATTAAATATCCTTTTGTAGTTTTTATATCGAGAATCCGAGGACTTTCTTGTGCTTCATTAGGACAGACTCTTTACTGGTAGGATGCTAAACCAAAAAACAAACCAAGCCCATTGCCATCAAATCAAATTTGAACTCATAGCCACCCTATAGAAGCAAAGAACTCCCATATAGGGTTTCCAAGGAGCGGCTGGTGGATTCAAACTGCAAACCTTTTGGTTAGCAGCCAAATACTTAACCACAGTGCCACCAGGGCCCCCAAATTGACATATACCTGTTGCTATGAGTCAATTCCGACTCACAGGACAGGACACTATAGGACAGAATAGAACTGCCCCATAGGGTTTCCAAGGCTGTAAATCTTTACAGACTCAGACTGCCACATCTCTCTTCCGTGGAGCAGCTGGTAGGTTCAAATCACTGAGCTTTCAGTTAGCAGCCATGTGCTTAACCACTGCACCACCAGGGCTCCTCCTGATAGGATGCTGGCGGTTGCTAAATACTTAGACTGAGTTTATCTAGTATCCTTTCCCTCTTTCCCTCATTGGTATTTGCAGCCTATTTTCCATAACAGTTGGAAACGTGGGTGGCCAGCCACCAGGACATATTAAGGGGTTTCCTGCCTGGAGAAATGGACAGCAGTTTCCCATATTACTTGCATTCTCTTTTCTTCATTATAACAGATTCCTCCTCCCTCTCCCTTTTTTTTTCTATATCTTACATTTTCTCCAAGAAAGATCCATAGCCAGAACACAATGTGATTCTGATTGAGGCAATTGACAAAAAAATAAAGAAAAAAAATTTCCTATCATCAGCAGATTTAGGTCAAATTTGCAGTTAAAATCCAGTTTCAAACACGTTGAATATAGTTTTATTAAAGTAATAATAGTGCAGAGGATTAAAAAGCGTGGCCAGCATGTTCCGTGTTATTAGTGTTATTGCTCTGCTGTTGGTAGAGATGTTAAAAGCGGATAAGAGGACCTGACAGATGATGGGAAACAAGGCAGCATAGCAGTCCAGGTGGACTCTGTTCAGTCTCTGGCTCATGGTAGGCTGGAGACTGGCAACTCTAAAGGAAAGCAAGTATGTGCTTCACAAAGTGTTGGCAAGGGAAAGCAACCAAGACAGATCCTGGCAGTCTATCCCTAATTTGAAAATGGCATATGTTGATATTCTTTGGCCAGCTCACATATGACAGATGCCTTTTAGCCGGGTCAGACAAACACAACATGAAAGACACATTTCTGCTTCTACTAAACTCTGGCCTGTACTCTCAAACAGAAAGACACTTTTACCAGCGGGCCATTTTGCTACCCTTTCCCTGGAATCCAATCTCTGTCTCTCTCTCTCTCTTTTTTTTTTTTTCCTTTATACACATTTTTATTTTGTTGATGTTCTCAAAACCTTATTTTATGTGATGGAATGCTTTCATGTAGCTTTTCAAATAATTTTTATTACAAAGTTTTGATATTGGTAATGGTTATATTTAAATATGCTCTGCTTTCCTTCCTTCATTTCTTCCTTCTTTTGTTCCTTCCTTCCTTCCTACCTACCTTCCTTTATTTCTCCCTTCCTTCCTTCCTCCTTCCCTCCCTACTTCCCTCACTTCCTTCCTTCTTTTTTCTTTCCATATGTAGTATTTTCTTAAGTTCTGGTTATATGACAGGCACAGTGTTTGTTCAGGAATCATATGGTAAGTAAGACAGGCCAGATCTTTGTCTTTGCATAACTTAAAACTAGCATGTCAGGAAGTCAGATAACAAGATAATTAAACTACAGTGTGATGCATTCTGTGGTAAGGAAATTTGAAGATACTATGTAGGTACATAAGAGAAGCACATACTTTATAACCAGGGAAGTTTCCTAAAAAAGTGACTTCTTAGAGTGAGAGGCATTTTAGTATTGTGATTAAGAGTATGGAATTTAGTTTCGTACTATTTGTCTTCAAATCCTATTTCTACCATTCACTACCTAAAAAATATAATGACTATCCGTTTATAATATAAACTGAAAAAGTTAATCTCTCTGTACCTGTACCTCAGTTTACTCAGCTGAAAAAATGAGAATATCAATGGTACATATCTCATAGGATTGTTGTGAGGATTAAATTAATACATGTAGAGGACTTAGAATAGTATTTGGTAAATGATAAACACGACATAAATAGTAATAATAATAGCAATTATTTTATTACTATTATTTATTCCAGAACAATCACTCTGATTGTATTATCCAAAATGTATCAAAGATATACGGATGACACAGGGAGAATTGTTATAAGTTATTGTAATAGTCCAAGTAATGGGTGATGCTACACTAAACTAACATACTGTAAAGAAGATAGATGGAAGTAGATGGATTTGAAGGCATAGCGAACAGAGTGAACAATACTCAGTAGCTTACTGGATAGTAGGGTGAGGTAAATGATATAGTTATTCATGACAAAATTACCAATGACATTTGAAAAGTTTATTTCAGTGTCTAACAGTGACATTGTTAAACACCTAGAATATATAGGAACTTATGCTAAGTTGCTAGCATGAAAAAAAAGGACAAGAAAACCAATAGTAAAACTAGTATAATTAGACCCAGGAGGTTTAAATATTAGAAAACATCACTTTATTCTGTTAGATAATCAAATTTCATTAAGTTGCAAAAAGCCAAGTGATGGCAAAAATGTGAAGAGGAAACTGTGCACTACCATTCAGCATTCCAAAATAAGTTTACTTAGTCAAAATCAGACTGCAGAATTCTACTCCTGGATATACATCCTTTAAAATTCTGAAACAGGCTCATAAAGGATCTATACTGGGATATGAGTTGAAATTAAGTCGATGGGAAAAGTTTTTTTTTTTAATTGTACTTTAGATGAAGGTGTACAGAACAAACTAGCTTCTCATTAAACAGTTAGTACACATATTGTTTTATGACATTGGTTAACAACCCCACGGTATGCCAACACTTTCCCTTCACATAGGGTTCCCTGTTACCAGCTTTCCTGTCTCCTCCTACCTTCTAGTCCTTGTCCCTGGGCTGTAGCGTCCCTTAAGTCTCATTTTGTTTTATGGGCTTGTCTAATCTTTGGAAGAAGGTTGAGCTTCAGTAGTGACTTCATTACTGAACTAAAAGCATGTCTGGGGACCATACTCTTGGGGTTTCTCCAGTCTCTGTCAGGCCAGTAAGTCTGGTCTTTATTTGTGAGTTAGAATTTTGTTCTGTATTTTTTCTCTATCTCTGCCTGGGACCCTTTATTGCGATCCCTGCCAAAGCAGTAAGTGGTGGTAGCTGGGCACCATCTAGTTGTACAGGACTCAGTCTGGTGGAGGCCATGGTAGTTGTGGTCCATTAGTCCTTTGGACTAATCTTTCCCTTGTATCTTTAGTTTTCTTCATTCTTTGTTGCTCAAAAAGGGATGAGACCAGTGAAGTATCTTAGATGGCCCCTCACAGGCTTTTTATTATTATTATTATTTTGTTGTTGTTGTAATTAAATGAAGTTTACATTTCAATTTAGTCTCCCATACAAATTTTCTTTTTTACATACATTGTTACGAGACCCTAATTGTTCACCCTATTCTGCGACAGCACACTCCTCCTTTCTGCCCCTGATTCCCCATGTCCATTCAGCCAGCTCCTAACTCTCTCTGCCTTCCCATCTCACCTCTGGACAGAAGCTGCCCCTTTGGTCTCTTGTATCTACTTGACTAAGAGGCACACTCTTCACTAGTATCACTTTATGTCCCACAGTCCAGTCCAATCCCTGTCTGAAGAGTTAGCCTCGGAAATTGTTTTAGTTCTAGGCTGATAGAGAGTCCAGGGGCCATATTTTTGGGTCACCTCCAGTCTCAGTCAGACCGTTAAGTCTGGTCTTCTTACTAGAATTTGAGTTCTGCACCCCATCCTTCTACTGCTCCATCAGGGACCCTCTGTTGTATTCCCTGTCAGGATGTTCACTGGTGGTGGCCGGGCACCATCTCGTTCTTCTGGTCTCAGGCTGATGAAGTCTCTGGTTAATGTGGCCCATTCTGTCTCTTGGGCTAATACTTTCCTTATGTCTTTGGTGTTCTTCATTCTCTTCTATTCCAGGTGGTTGAGACCAACCGATGCATCTTAGATGGCCACTTGCAAGATTTTAATACCCCAGACGCCTCTCACCAAAGTAGGATGCAGAACGTTTTCTTAATAAGTTTTGTTTTGCCAATTGACCTAGATGTCCCCTGAAAGCATGGTTCCCAGACCCCCCAAGCCTGCTACTTTGTCTCTCAAAGTATTTGATTGTATTCAGGAAACTTCCTAGCATTGATTTAGTCCGGTTGTACTGACTTCCCCTGTAGTGTGTGCAGTCCTTCCCTTCACCTAAGATGATTCTTATCTACTATCTACTTAATGAATAACCCTCACTCTCCCTCCCCATCTCCATAACCATCAAAGAATCTTTTTTCTGTGTTTAAACCTTTTCTTCAGTTCTTATAATAGTGGTCTAATATAGTATTTGTCCTTCTGTGACTGACTAAATTCACTCTGTATAATAAGTTCCAGCTTCCACCATGTTATACAATGTTTTACAGCTCCAGCGATGTTCTTTATTGTTGTGTTATGTTCCATTGTGTGGATATACCAGGATTTGTTTATCCATTCGTCCGTTGATGGGCACCTAGGTTGCTTCCATCTTTTTGCTGCTGTGAACAATGCTGCAATGAACATGGGTGTGCATATATCTATTCGTGTGACGGCTCTTGTTTCTCTAGGATATATTCCAAGGAGCAGGATAGCTGGATCGTATGGTACTTCTATTTTTAGCTTTTTAAGGAAGTGCCAAATCAATTTCCAAAGTGGTTGTACCATTTTACATTCCCACCAACAGTGTATAAGTGTTTCAGTCTCTCCACAACTTCTCCAGCATTTATTATTTTGTGTTCTTTGGATTAAGGGTAGCCTTGCTGGGGTGAGATGATACCTCATTGCAGTTTTGATCTGCTTTTCTCTAATGGCTAACGATCGTGACTATTTCTTCATGTGTCTGTTAGCTACCTGAATATCTTCTTTGGTGAAGTGCCTGTTCATATCCTTTGCCCTTTTTTTAATTGGATTATTTGTCTTTTTTGTTGAGGTTTCGCAGCATCTTGTAGATTTTAGAGATTAGACGCTGATCAGTTTTGTCGTAGCCAAAAATTTTTTCCCAGTCTGTAGGTTGTCTTTTTACTCTTTTGGTGAAGTCTTTGGATGAGCATAAGTGTTTGATTTTTAGGAGCTCCCATTTATCTAGTCTCTCTTCTGGTGCTTGTACATTGTTACTTATGGTTCGTATTCTGTTTAAGCCATGTATTAGGGCTCCTAGGGTCGTCCCTATTTTTTCTTCCATGGTCTTTATCGTTTT
>NW_004444165.1:3288180-3294760 GCF_000243295.1 Trichechus manatus latirostris | reverse complement strand
GCTGTTAGAGTTTCTTTTACGTATTTTGGAGCCAGCTGTTGAGTGTGTAAATATTTATTATAGTTGTGTCCTCCTGTTTTATTGACCTGTTAATCATTATATAGTGCCCTTCTTTATCCTTTGTGGTGGATTTTACTTTAAAGTCTATTCTGTCAGAGATTAATATTGCCACTCCCACTCTTTTTTGAGTGTTGTTTGTTTGATATAGTTTTTTCCATCCTTTGAGTTTTAGCCTGTTTGTGTCTTTAAGTCTAAGGTGCGTCTCTTGTAGGCAGCATATAAACTGATCATGCTTTTTTATCCAATCTGCCACTCTCCATCTTTTTATTGGTGCATTAAGTTCATTTACATTCAGCATAGTTATTGATAGGTATGAATTTAGTGCTGTCATGCTGATATCTCCTTTTGTGTGTTGTTCACAGTTTCTTTAATCCCCTTAATTTTCTTTGCTGAGTCATTTTTCTTTATGTATTTATTTTTCATCTTTTTCATTGTTGTAGATTTTGTGTTTGCTGGGTGTTTATGTTTTTCTACCTCTTTATTTTGATTTGTAGGATTACTAGATTCCTTTGTGGTTACCTTAATATTTACCCCTATTTTTGTAAGTTTATACCAGTCTTTTATTACTTTATATCACCTTAACTTCCCCTCCATATGAAAAATAAATGTCTGCATTTTTTAAGTCCCTCTTTTTTGTTTTAATGTTGTCCTTTTTTACATATTGATATCTGTTTCCCTATTTTCAATGTTTTAGCTTTGATGTATTTTTGATTTCCCTATCTGAGTAGTATCTGGTTGCTCTTTCCTGTGTTCTAGTCTTGCATTGTTATCTGGTCTTATTTATTATCTAACCGGAGGATTCCCTCTAGTATTTCTTGTAATTTTGGTTTGGTTTTTGCAAATTCCCTGAACTTCTATTTATTTGGACATGCCCTAATTTTGCCATCATATTTGAGAGACAGTTTTGCTGGATATATAATTCTTGGCTGGAAGTTATTTTCCTCCAAGGCTTCATATATGTCATCCCATTGCCTTCTAGCCTGCATGGTTTCTGCTGAGTAGTCCAAGCTTATTCTAATTGATTCTCCTTTGTAGATGACTTTTCTTTTATCCCTAGACACTCTTAAAATTCTCTCTTTATCTTTGGTTTTGGTAAGTTTGATTATAATATGTCTTGGTGAGTTTCTTTTGGGATCTACCTTATGTGGGGTTCGATGACCATCTTGGATAGATATCTTCTCATCTTTCGTGATATCAGGGAAGTTCTCTGTCAACAAATCTTCAGCAATTTTCTCTGTATTTTCTGTTATCCCCCCCTGTTCTGGTACTCCAATCACTCATAGGTTATTTCTGTTGATAGAGTCCCACATGACTCTTAGTTTCTTCATTCTTTTTAATTCTTTTATCTGATTTTTCCTCAAATAAGCTGACATCAAGTGCTTTACTTCAGTGTCACTAATTGTAACTTTTACTGCCTCAATTTTGCTCCTATGACTTTCTATTGAGTTGTCTAATTCTGAAATTTTATTGTTAATCTTCTGGATTTTTGATTGCTGTCTTTCTATGCATTCTTGCAGCCTATTAAATGTGTCATTATGTTGTTAAATAACTTTTTTTAGTTCCACTACTAGTTTGTCTGTATGTTCCCTGGCCGTTTCTGCATTATGTAGAATTTCCTTTCTTATTTCTAGTAGAGTCATGTATACTAATCTTTTGTATTCTGCCTCTGGTAATTCAAGAAATTCTCTTCCTCCAGAGAATTTATTGATTCTTTATTTTGGGAGCTTGCTGAAGCCATCATGGACTGCCTCTTTTTGTGATTTGATCTTGACTGTTGTCTCTGAGCTATCAATAAGTTATTATAATTTTATTTTGTATTTGTTTAGTGAGTTCTAGATTCTCGTTTTGTTTTGTTTTGATATACCCCAGTAGGCTGCTCATGTATGCTAGTTTGATTATTGACACCTTTGAAGCTCTAACGTCCTGTCCCCAGGTAGTTAGTTCTGTAACTATGTATGTGCCCTTAGGAGACCTTTAAATTTTCCTATATGAGTTTAGCTCAGGTGACCAACCAGTCAGTCACCAAGTGTGTGGTGCAGGCTCTCACCTACAGTCTTAGAGAGGCTTGGGTGATTGGTGCTGGCACTGGGCTCTGGCTGTGGTAGTGGATCATGCGCTGAGCTAGGCAGGGGGCTGACGGCTGCCCCTGAGAGTCTGAAAGGAAAGCATATCCCTATTCTCTAGGGCAAGTAGGTAGGTGAGTTTTGCAGCCGGACTATGAACACCCCACTCTGTTGGCTGTAAAGTCTTCAGGGCACCACTTTTTCTTGGACTGCTGTAGCAGGTGACTAGGAGGTTAGGTGACGCCACCAGTTCTCAAGCCCCTGTTGTGGATCAATAAAAGTGCCTACTTAAGGGGCAAGGCTGTTTCAAGTGTCACAAATCTGCCACTTCACAGCTGAAACAGTTGAAGTTAAACTTCAGATGCTTGCCCTGTTGTACTGTGGTAGTGAGGGCTAACACTGTTGAGATGAGTCCCCACAAGTCTATACAGGGGTGTAAGGCACTCAGAGTCTGCAGATCCCTTATGCCTGTGCCTAGCAAAGAAGCTGTGCCGACCCTGTTAGACCCTGTGTTCCTGGCTTAGGGGAGGCAGTGGCTTATTTGTTCCCCTTCCAAGGCCAGGAGAATGGGTCAGGGCACCTTTTGGGATCTACTTCCGGCCTAGAGGACTCCCAGTGCAGAGTGTGGAAGGTGGAGGTAAAAGGGAGAGAGGTTTTTCCCAAATGGGCTTTTTTTTTTTTTTTTAATTCCCGCAAAGGCTTCATGTATGTACTTATCTTTAGCCATTTGGGAACTGCTTTTCACTGGTTCAGAGTGTCCAAGCAGAATTTCTGCTGCCAGATCTCTCTAGATGTGGAAACTGCTTTCTGAATGCAGGCACAGATGTTTTTCTGCTTCACTGTGAACCAGGCGCTGCTGAGGAGTTGCCGGTGCGGCTGAAGAGTTGCCGTCCTGCCGCCGCAGCTCTGGTGCTGCTGGGTTATTCAGAACTGTCTCCCTGTCTCCTCACCACTCAGTCCGATTCCTCACCTTTGCCTTGTTCAGGGCTCCTAGATATTCATATATAATCAAATCACTTGTTTTTCCAGGTCTTTGTTGTAAGAGGGATATAGGAAGCGTCTTACTACACCGCCATCTTGACTCTGCCTCACTCACAGGATTTTAAGTCCCCAGACGCTACTTATCAAAGTAGAGTGTAGAACATTTTCTTTATAAACTATGTTATGCCAGTTGAGCTAGATGTTCCCCAAGACCATAGTCCACACTGCTCTCATCCCAGTAGTTTGGTCCCTCAGGGAGTTTGGATGTGTCTATGGAGCTTCCATGACCTTGCCTTCTACAAATTGTGCTGGCTTACCTAGTATTGTGGAGTGTCTTACCCTTCACCAAAGTTACCACTTATCTATTGTCTACTTAGTGTTTTTCCATCCCTACCATTCCCTCCCTCGTAATCATCAAAAATTGTTTCTTTTTTCTGTGACCTTTTCATGAGTTTTTATAGTAGTCGTCTTATATGATATTTGTCCTTTTGTGATTGACTTCCTTCACCCAGCATAATGCCCTCCAGATTCATCCATGTTGTGAGATGTTTCACATATCCATCATTATTCTTCATCATTGCGTAGTGCTCCATTGTGTGTATGTTCCTTAGATTCTTTATCCATTCATCTGTTGATGAGCATCGAGGCTGTTTCCGTCTTTTTGCTATTGTCAACAATGCTGCAGTGAACACAGGTGTGCACATGTCTATTCGTGTGATGACTCATTTCTCTAGGATATATTCCTAGGAGTGGTATTGCTGGATCGTGTGGTACTTCTATTTTTAGCTTTTTCAGTAAGCACCATATCATTTTCCAAAATGGTTATTTGGCCATTTTGCATCACCACCAGCAGTGCATAAGAGTTCCAATCTCCCCGCAGCCTCTCTAACATTTGTTATTTTCTGTTTTCTTTTTTATTCGTGCTAGTAATGCCAGGGTGAGATGGTATCTCATTGTGGTTTTGATTTGCATTTCTCTAATGGCTAGTGATCATGAGCATGTCCTCATGTGTCTGTTAGCCACCTGAAAGTCTTCTTTGGTGAAGTGTCTGTTCATTTCCTATGCCCATTTTTAATTGGATTATTTGTCTTTTTTGTTGTAGAGGTGTTGGATTTTCTTGTAGATTTTAGAGATTAGACCATTGTCGTATCTGTAATAATGAAAATTTTTTTTTTCTAGTCTGTAGGTTTTCTTTTTACTCTTTTGGTGAAGTCTTTTGATGAGCATAAGTGTTTAATTTTTAGAAGATCGTAGTTATTTTTCTTATCTTCTGGATTTTGTGTGTTGTTAGTTAGGGTTTGCATCCTGTTAATGCTGTTTATTAGGGCCTCTAGCATTGATCCTCTTTTTTCTTCTATGATCTTTATACTTTTTGAATTTATATTTAGGTTTTTGATCCATTTTGAATTAGTTTTTGTGTATGGTGTGAGGTATGGGTCTTGTTTCATTGTTTTACAGACAGACATCCAGTTTTGCTAGCACCATTTGTTAAAAAGATTGTCTTCCTCATTTGATGGATTTTGGGCCCTTGTCGAAGATCAGGTGACCATAGGTGGATGTATTTACATCTGAGTTCTTAATTCTCTTGCTTTGGTCAGTGTATCTGTCCTTGTACCAGTACCAGGCTATTTTGACTACTGTAGCTGTGTAGTAGGTTTTGAGGTCAGGTAGTGCAATTCCTCCTACTTTATTCTTCTTCAATTGTGCTTTACTTATCCAGTGCTGCTTCTCTTTCCACATAAGTTAATGATTAGTTCTTCTGTCTCTTTAAAGAATGTTGTTGGTATTTGGATCAAGATTGCATTGTCTTTGTAAATTGCTTAAGTAGAATTCTCATTTTCACAATGTTGAGTCTACCTATCCGTGATATCTCCATGGTATGTTTTTCCATTTATGTAGATCTCTTTTGGTTTCTTGCAGTGGTGTTTTGTAGTTTCTTTGTATAGGTCTTCTACATTCCTGGTTAGATTTATTCCTAAGTATTTTATTTTTTAAGAAGCTATTATAAATGATACTGTTTTCCTAATTTCCTTTTCATTGTTCTCTTTATTGGTATATAGGAGTACAACTGATTTTTGTGTATCTAGTATCCTACTACTCTGTTGAATCTTTCTATTAGTTCCATTAGTTTTCTTGTAGAGTCTTTTGAGTTTTCTATCTATAATATCATATCATTCACAAATAGGGACTTTTTTCTTCTTCATTACCAATTTGGATGCCCTTTATTTCTTTTTCTTGCCTTATTGTTCTAGCTAGAACTTCCAGCACAATGTTTAATTGGAATGGTAATAAAGGGCATCCTTGTCTTGTTCCTGTTGTCAAGGGGAACGTTTTCAGCTGCTCTCCATTAAGAATGATGTTGGCTGTTGGTTATGTATGGATGCAATTTAATATGTTGAGAAATTTCCCTTCTATACCTATTTTATTGAGAGTTTTTATCAGGAATGTGTGTTGGTGTCTTAGGCTGGGTTCTCTAGAGAAGCAAAACCAGTAAAGTGTATAAATATATATATAAAGAGAGATTATATCAAGGAAACAGCTCACGTTATTGTAGAGGCTAGAATGTCCCAAGTCCATGTATCAGGGTAGAGGCCTCTCCCAAGTCACACAGCTGCAGAAGCTGGCAAGCCCAAGATCAGAAGATCAGAGGGCAGTGCTCCCGCTCACAGGCTGTGCAGATTGAAGAATCCCAGGTTCAGCAGATAAGCTGACAGCTCAAGTCCCAAGAACCGGAGATGAGACGAAAGAAAGTAGCTGCAGGATCCAGAGAGAGTAAAAAGCCAGAACTTCTGCTTATATACAGATGCGGACCAAACCCCCAAGGAGGCTCCCTTTCATCTGGTTGGCTGCTCACAGTATATTCAATCACGGGAGTGATTACAGTAAAACACTGAGAATCATGGCCTAGCCAAGTTGACACACAATCTTAACCATCACAGTTGGACATTGTCAAATGCCTTTTCTGTGTTGATTGAGATGATCATGTGATTATTTTCTTTCCTTTTATTTATGTGGTGGATTACATTGATTTATTTTCTAATGTTGAACCATCCTTGCATAGCTGGTATGAATCCTACTTGGTCATGGAGTATTACTATTTGATGTGACGTTGAGTTCTATTGGCTGGAATTTTGTTGAGAATTTTTGTGTATATATTCCTGAGAAATATTAGTCTGTAATTTTCTTTTTTTGTGGTGTCTTTGCCTGGTTTTGGTATCACGGTTATGCTGGTTTAATAGAATGAATTCGGAAGTGTCACTTCCTTTTCTATGTTCTGAATTAGTTTGAGCGGTACTGGTGTAAGCTTTTCTCTGAAAGTTTGGTAGAATTTTCCAGTAAAGCCATCTGGGCCAGGGCTATTTTTTTTTTTTTTTTTAATATTTTATTGTGCTTCAGGTGAAGGCTTACAGAACAGATAGTTTCTCATGTAACAGTAACACACATGCTGTTTTATGACATTGGTTAACAACCCCACA
>NW_004444165.1:3266191-3278053 GCF_000243295.1 Trichechus manatus latirostris | reverse complement strand
GTTCTTTATCTCTTCATTTGATGTTCTAGGGTTTCAGGATTGTTGATTCTCTGTTTGGCTTAGTTTTTCGGATCTTTGTTGTGGAGGGACGTTGTGGTGTTTCTGCCTAGAGCGCCATCTTGCCGGAAGAGGGGCTATTTTTTTTTGTGTTGGGATTTTTCCTTTATTCTGTTTTTAATCTCTTCTCTTGTTTTGGGTCTTTACAGATTTTCAATATCATTTTGTGTTATTTTGGGTTGGTAGTGTGTTTCTAGAAATTTGTCCATTTCCTCTAGGTTTTCAAATTTGTTGGAGTGTAGTTTTTCATAACTCTCTGTTATAGTCCTTTTTATTTCATTTGGGTCTGTTGTAATGCCCCCCATTTCATGTCTTATTTGGGTTATTTGCATTCTCTCCTGTTTTTCTTTTGTCAGTTTGGACATTGGTTTGTCGATTTTGTTGTTCCTTTCAAAGAATCAACTTTTGGTTTTGTTGATTCTTTCTATTGTTTTTCTATTCTCTGTTTCATTTATTTCTGCTTGGATCTTTATTATTTCCATTCTTCTGGTGGCTGTGGGCTTCTTTTGCTGTTCTCTTTCTATTTATTTGAGTTGTCTAGCTTATGTTTTGATTTTGTCTCTTTCTTCTTTTTTGATGTGTGCATCTATTGCTATGAATTGATCTTTGAACACAGCCTTTGCTGTGTCCCAAAGGTTTTGGAATGATGTATTTTCATTCTCATTTGATTCTAGGAATTGTTTTCTTACATCTCTGATTTCTTTTATTACTCAGTAGTTTTTCAGAAGGGTGTTATTCAGTTTCCATGTAATTTATTTATTTTTTTTCTTTTTTTGCTCTTCCTGTTGTTAATTTCTACTTTCATGGCATTGTGGTCAGAGAAGATACATTGTATTATCTTGATATTTTGGATTTTGTTGAGGGTTGCTCTTTGGCCTAAGATGTGGTATATTCTGGAAAACGTTACATGTGTGTTGGAAAAGAATGTGTACTTTGCAGCTGTTTGGTGGAGTGTTCTGTATATGTCTATGAGGCCTGGTTGGCTGATTGTGTCCTTTAGATCTTCTACATCTTTGTTGAGTTTCTTTCTAGTTGTTCTGTCCTTTAGCAAGAGTGGTGTGTTGAAGTCTCCTACTATTATTGTGGAAAACTCAATTTCTCTTTTCAGTGCTGTTAGTTTGTTTTATGTATTTTAGAGCACTTTCATTGAGTGTGTAGATATATATTATGGTTATGTCTTCATGATGCATTTTCCCTTTAATAATTATATAGTGCTTTTCTTTGTCTTTTATGGTGGATTTTGTTTTAAAGTCTATTTTATCTGAGATTACTATTGCCACTCCTGCTCTCTTTTGGTAGCTGTTTTCTTGATACATTTTTTTCCATTCTTTGATTTTTAAAGTTTGTCTTTGTTTCTAAGGTGAGTCTCTTGTACACAGCATATGGATTGATCCTGGTTTTTTTTTTTTTTTTTTCATCCATTCTGTCACTATCTCTTTATGGGTGCATTGAGGCCATTTACATTCAGTGTAATTATTTATAGCTGTGAGTTTATTCCTGTCATTTTCTAGTGCTTTTTTGTGGTGTAGACGTTTTCTTCATACCTCTTATTCTCCTGTGCTAAATTCCTTTTGTTTGTGGATTTTTTTTCATTTCTTTTGTTTTTGTAAATTTTGTTTTTACTGAGACTTTAGGGTTTTTTTCTTCTTTGTTATAATGAATAGGTCTCTTAACTTTCTCTGTGGTTACCTTGAAATTTACCTTGTTCTCCTAGGTTTGAACCAGTCTATTATTACTTGATATCACCTTGCCTTACGTTGCATTAGAAAGTTCTATAACTACACCATTTATTCCTTCTTTTATTGTTCTGATGTTGTTGTCATTTACAGAATAACCTCTCTGGTTCCTTGTTGTAAATCTTTTGGTTTTGGATAGTGCTTGAGCGTTTATTTCCTAGGTTGGGATCTGGCTGGTGTGTTCTTGCATCCTAAATTCATCCTGTGGTCTGATGTTGTTTCTTCTCAAACTGAAGGACTGCCTTTAATAATTCTTCTAAGTTTGGTTTGGTTTTTACATATTCCTTTAATTTCTGTTGACCTGGAAATGTGATAATTTCACCATCATATCTGAATGAGAGTTTTGCAGGATATATTATTCTTGGTTGACAAATTTTTTGTTTTAAAGTTTTATATATATCGTCCCATTAACTTCTTGCCCGCATGGTTTCTGTGGAGTAATCAGAGCTTAGTCTTTTTGTTTATCTTTTGTATGTGACCTTTTGTTTTTTCTTGTGCTGCTCTCAGGATTCTTTCTTTGTCTTTGGTTTTAGCGAGTGTCATTATGATATGCCTTGGTGATTTTCTTTTGGAGTCTATCCTATATGGATTCATTGAGCTTCTTGGATGGTCAGCTTTTCATCTTTCATGATATTTTGGAAGTTTTCTATCAGCAATTCTTCAGTGATCCTCTCTGTGTTTTTTTTTTTTTTCAGTTTCTCCCCCTGTTCTGGAACTCCAGTCACTCTCAGACTTTTGCCTTTAGTTGTATCCCAGATATTTCTCAAGGTTTCTTCATTTTTCTTCTTTCTTTTTCTGATTTTTCCTCAAATTGTCTCAAATATTTGTCTTCAATTTCCCTTACCCTGTCTTCCATCATTTCAAACCTGTTCCTCAGACCTTCTATGTCTCCGTCCATTTATGAAGTCTTATTGTGTATCTTTTGGATTTCTCAGTGTTGTTTTTGTATGATTTCTAGTTGTATATTTATTTTTACTTTTTTAAAATTATTTTCCTAAATTCTTCCATTTTTTGGTCTGTATTTTACATGAATTTGTCTTTTTTCTCCTCATTTTGTCTGCTTTTTGCTTTAACTCTTGGATAGCTTTGAATATTAGAGATTTGAATTCCCTATCTGGTAGTTCTAGTGCCTTTTCTTCTGCTGGAAAGTCATCTGGTGTTTTATTTTGAATGCCTACTGGAACCATCCTGTCCTGTTTTTTCATATGTTCTGATGTTGTCTACTGTCTTCGGGACATTCAGTAGTTATTTTCTTTGTTTATCGATGGTAGATTTGTTTGTTTCATCCTACTTTTTTGTTTTATTTGGTTACATCTGAGCAGGTGGGCTGTGCATTCTTTGCTGTTTGCTTGTCTGTAAGCACGATAATTTTACCACCTTGTCCAATGAGCAGGGCCAGTCACTCAGCTGTGGTGCAGCAGGGCAGGTCCAGCTGAAGGAGGGGCTGGGATGGGTTGTTTGTGGTACATACTGGGGTTGACAGGATGAGCCATGGGTTAGTGCAGGGTAGATTCCAATAGGCTGTGTCTGTGTGGCTCAGGAGTGTGTTGTTCAGTGCTTGGGTCAGGAAGGCAGAGGGGAGAGGGGAGGTTATGATGCGTGGAGCTAAGATGGTTATGGGAAAGAAGAGAGAGCAGAGAGAGAAACAGAAGCCAATGCAACAAACAAACCAAAAAAGTGCTGAGGGAACTTGCTATTGGAGTGACGAAACAAGAAACCATTAAATGAAGAAAAACAAAATAGAAAAAAGAAAATGAGAAAAAATAAATAAATAACAAATATATATGTCCCCAGGGATCTCCTGGCTACTGGGGTAGTGGTTCCTAAGCCTTGGGGAACAGCCCGTCTAGAAGGAGTGGAGATGACACACAGCACCAGGTATTCAGGAGACAGGAAAAGAAGGAAAGCAAAGAGAGATGAGAAACTGAGAAATGAAGAAAAATCAAAAGGAAAAGAGAAAATAAATAAATAAATAAGAAAGAAAATAAAAAAAAAGAAAGACTGGGTAATTGGCTCCCAAGTGCCACAGTACAGCCCAGCTATAAGTAGCAGAGTTGACACAAAGCACCAGGTATTCAGGAGACAGGAAAAGAAGTTAAGAAGAGAAAGATGAGATTCTGAGAAATGAAGAAAGACAAAAGGAAAAAATATATATATTTTTTTTTTTTGTAAAGAAATGTCCCCAGGGATCCCACTGATGAGGCTACTCAAGCCAAAGAAGTGGCTCCCATGTCTCGCAGTACAGCCCATCTAGAAGGGGCTCCCAAGCCATGAAAAGAAAAATAAATCAAACAAACAGACAAAACCAAACCAAACCAAAAAAATGGACTGGAGATCCCACCAGCGTGGTGGTGCGAACTGGGGTTGCAGTTCCCCTGAAGAGTGGCAATTCACAGCCTGTCAAGAAGAAGCAAAGAAAGCACATGGAGTCTGCTGTTCTAGAGAAAGGAGGGACAGAAGGTGAGAGGCAGGGAAGAAACCAAAAGACGCTGGAAAAAGCAACACTAGCAACAACGGAATGGCACCGAAGGAGACGTCCAGTGTGGGAAGGGGGAGTCCAAGCCTCAGGGAGCCAGTACTTCCCAGACCTTGATCACTGGGCCCACTGGGAAGCGGTGGAGGCCAAGCAAGAGGAAGAAGGGTGGAGGATGGGAAAGTGTATATCACTGGTTACTGGGTGCTCCGTCTCCTGCTGGGAGCTCTATGGATCTGCTTTCCCATACTCACTGCCCGCCCATCTTTGACAGGAGTCCAAGATGGTGAATCCGTGCTGGGTTAGCTGATAGGAGACCTCTGCTCTTATCTTTCTTTGCTCTCTGTTCACTGTCAGTTTCTTATTCTATTTGGTGCTTGGTTGAGTTCTTTATCTCTCCATTTGACACTTAGGGTTCCAAAATTGACGTTTATCTGTTTTGCTTAGTTTTACAAGTCTTTGCTGTGGAGGGGTGGTGTGGTGCTTCTGTCTATAGCTCCATGTTGCTCTGCCTCCCAAGGGTTTGGTTTTTTATTACAGCATTTACTGTTAGAGGTAGTGTAGGTGTCCATCACTGGTAGTGAGGAATATTGCAAAGCAATCAGTTAGATATTTGCACTGGTATACTTTATTGTTGTACCTCAAAATCATCTTCAATAATTTACTCATCCCCAGTTCCTTAGAAGAGGAATTACGTACACATTTGATTGTTGCCATGTGACTTGACTGACTTCGTATGGGAAGAATGTATTTGTTTTACTGCATTAACATCAAACTTGGTCTGTGATTTGTTCTGGTCGAGGAAATGAGAACAGTTATGACTTTCCACCAGTTCTGAGAAGAAACATTAACAGCCATTGGGCAGTTTTCACCTGATCTCCAGATCTTTTCTCTTTTCCACAAGAAGGGCTTGTCCCAGAAGTAGGTTGATCATTTTTCTTTGATTCCAGAATATAGAAGCTACAGACAACAGAGATATGAAGAGCAAATCAGATTCAGCAGATTACATTCAACAAAGTGAGTGCAAAAGAATAAGCATTTGTTTTTTCAAGCCCAGGTATCATTGGGGTTCTGTTTACTTATTAAATATCTCTACCACACGTAAGCGTCTGAAGGTCAGAGAGTATCTTATTCATCCTTGTATTTCTAGGAAATAATAATTCTTAGTACCTAGTACATATCACTGAATTTTCAAAGAATTAATAGCCAGGGATTGGTCTAACTCTTTAATAACCATCATCCCATGGAGGGGCAAACACACTTTAAATAGTGTCAGTCCTCAGCTCCCTCTGCACTGTTGCTTTTGTGATTTGACTGTCTCTCTTGTCTTTTCCCTGTTATCCTCTGTTTTACTTTTGTTAACGGAGGAATGGCAAATGTGGTGGTATGGAGTCATTGTGAGCCACGTATGGCAGAGTGTTCATCAACCATACCGCACATTCCTTCAGATCATGGAGGACTGAGAATACTTTCAATTCCTTATACTTAGCAGAAAGTCCCAATAGATTAGACCTTGCATCTGATTTAAAGTTTACTTATCATCCCCGCTCTAGGGAAGATTAAAACAGGCCTGGAATTTGAGGATAGCTTTGTTCTTATTTACCTCACTTAAACTTCTTGAATATTGTAAAATTGATTTGAAAAATACATAGAATTCCAATTGATTATAACATTTTAAAATATACAGACTTTTAAATTGGCTTTCTTATTTTCAGTTATGTTTTGTGATTATTACTCCAAGTTTCATTTTAATTTTTAATACCTCATTTCCTTTAATGCATGTACAGTTAAGCTTGAATGCAACAGTGGAAAACAACATAAGTCTTTCTTGTGTGTGTGTGAAAAATGTATTCAAAGTCAATTTTAGAGAAAGAAAAAGTCGTGTTTGATTTTTTCTTCATTTTCAAACATTAATATATTTTATTTATTTTTTAATTTTATTGTGCTTTAGGTAAAAGTACACAGCAAAAATTAATTTCTCATTCAAAAATTTGTACACAAATTGTTTTGTGACATTTGTTGCAATTCCCACAATGTGCAGCACTCCACCTTTCCTTTCACACTCCAGGTTGCCCTTGTGCATTCTTCTAGGTTTTCTGTCCCTTCCTGTTTTCTTATCTTTGCTTTTGGGCTGGTATTGCCCATATGGTCTTCTATATTTGATTAAACTAAGAAGCACGTTCCTCACATGTGTTATTGTTTGTTTTATAGGCCTGTCTAATTTTTGGCTAAAGATGGACTTTGGGAATGGCTTCAGTTCTGAGATAGCAGTGTGAACGGGAGCCATAATCTCAGGGGTTCCTCCAGTCTCAGTAAGACCAATAAGTCTGGAAAAAGTAGTTTTTTAAAATAATGACTTTATCTTTGCTATGGTTATTTTAATGATATGTTTTAGCTTCTTTCCCTATATTTAAACTATAATAAATATTATTAAAATTGAAGACTGCTATAAATATTCAAGATATATTTATTAAAAATAAGATGTAGAGGGGGACGTCTGGGCAACATGCTTCTATAGGCAGAAGCACCACACCATCCCTCCACAGCAAAGATCCAAAAAACTAAGCCAAACAGAGAAAATGGCAGTCCTGAAACCCTAAGCATCAAATGAAGAGATAAACAACTCAGTCAAGCACCGAATGGAATAAGAAACTGACAGAGAACAGAGAGCGAGGTGAGATACATGCAGAGGTCCCCTATCAGAAACGCAGCATAGATCTGCCATCTTGGACTCCTATCAGAGACCAGCGATCAGGGGGTACAAGAAAGCAACTTCATGGAGCTTTCAGGAGGAGACAGAACTACTGGTAACCAGAGATATACGCTTTCCCACCCGTCACCCTTCTTCACCCCCACTTGGCCTTCTCTGCCTCCTGTGGCCACAGTCTCTTGGCCAGAAAGAACTGGCTGGTTGGATTCCACCCACCTGCACTAGCCAACTCCCTGAGTGCCATTTGTTGGCTGCTGGTGTTGCTTTTTTCTGCTTCTTTTGATTTCTTCCTTACTTCTCACCACCTCCTCCTACTTTCTCTCAAATACCTGGCTCTGTGCGCCATCTTTGCTTCTTCCTGAAAGGCTGTGAAACTCTGCTCAAACATGAAACTGGTTCCCAGTCCAAGATGCCATGTTGGTGGGATCCCAGGGCTTTTTGTTTGTTTGCTTTGAATTATTTGCTTGTTTTCTTTTTCTTTTCTCGAGTTGGGAGCCTGTTCTAGCCAGGCAGTGCTGTGTGCCTTGGGACCTACCACCTCAGTTTGTGCAGAGGCGCAGAGGGAAGCCTGGGACTTTTCTTTTTTCTTGTTTGTTTGTTTTTTTTCTGTTTTTTGGGGGGTTTCTCTTGTTCTTTTTTTTAATTTGTTTGTTTTGTTTTCTTTTCCCTTTTTGGCTTTCTTCATTACTGAGTTTCTCTTCTCTCTATACCTTCCTTCTCTTCCTGTCCCCTCAATATCTGGCCCTGAGTGACACATCTATTCAGTCTAGCCAGGCTGTACTTCATGGTCTGGGAGCAACTTCCTCAGACCTTGTAGCTGCACTGGTGGGATCCCTGGGAGGATTTCTTTTCTTTTTTCTTTCTAATTTTTACTTATTTTTTCTTTTCTTTTTTTTTATTCTTCTTCGCCTTTGTGTTTTTCTTCATTTCATAGTCTCTCATCTCTCCACTCCAACACCAAGCTCCCCTAACATTCTTTCTTCTTTGTTTGTAGATTTCTGGCTCCCGTTCCTCTCTCTTCTTTCTCCTCTCTCACATACCCAACTTAGCTCCACACAACACAAAATCATCCCTTCATACGGCCTACCTGCACCATGTGCTGAACATCACACCTCCAAGCAGCCCAGGCATGGCTGAACGTAACCTGCCCTGCACAGATTACCAGCCTGCCCTCATGGCCATAGTAAGTGCTACAAACAACTCATCCCAGAAATTCCTCTTCAGCTAGACCTGCCCTGCAGTACCATACCTGAGCGACTGACCTACTAATTGGAGGAGGTGAAAAGTATTGTGCCCACAGAAGAGCAAACAACAAAGAACACATAACCCACCTTCTCAGACATAGCCAAATAAAACAGAAAACAGGATGAAACAAACAACTCTACAATCAATATATCAGAAAAATAACTTCTGAATGCCCCGAAGACAGCAGACAATATCAAAACATTTACAAAAAACAGGACAGGATGGTTCCTGTAGACTTCCAAAATAAAACATCAGATGACCTTCCAGTAGAGGAAAAGGTACTAGAACTACCTGATATGGAATTCAAATCTCTAATACTCAGAATTATCCAAGAGTTGAAGCAAAAAGCAGAGAAAAATGAGGGAAAAATAGACAAATTCATGGAAAAGGTAGACAAATTCATGGACAATACAGACAAAAAAATGGAAGAATTCAGGAAAATAATGCAGGAACAAAATGCCAAAATAAATTCACAGCTAGAAATCATACAAAAACAACAATTAGAAATCCAAAAGATAAACAACAAGATTTCAGAAATGGACAGTGTCATAGAAGGACTGAGGACCAGACTTGAAACAGTGGAAGACAGGATCAGTGGAATTGAAGACAAACACTTGGATACAAATCTGTTTGAAGAAAAATCAGGAACAAAGAAAAATGAAGAGACCCTGAGAATTATCTGCGACACAATCAAAAGCAAAAATTTTCGAGTGATAGGATTTCCAGAACATGGGGAGAAAACAGAAAACACAGAGAGGATGATTGAAGAACTGCTAACAGAAAACTTCCCCAATATCATATAAGATGAAAAGCTGGCCATCCAAGAACTCAATGAACCCCATATAGGATGGACAGCAAAAGAAAATCACCAAGGCTTATCATAATCATACTCCCCAAAACCAAAGACAAAGAATCCTGAAAGCAGCTCAGGAAAAGCAAAAAGTCACATACAGAAGAGAAACAATAAGACTAAGCTCGTATTATTCAGCAGAAACCATGCAGGCAAGAAGGCAATGGGATGACATATATAAAACCTTGAAAGAAAAAATTGCCAGCCAAAAATAATATATCCTGCAAAAATCTTGTTCAAATATGATGGTGAAATTAGGATGATAACCACAAATTAAGGGACTATGTCAAAAGCACACCAAACTTACAAGAAGTATTAAAGGTAGTTCTTCGATCTGAGAACAAGCAACTTCAGCCCACAGGCTGAATCTAGGCTGCAGGATTGTACCAGCCAGATACCAGACTAAGAAATGAATTCTCAAGGACTATTCAAAACCAAAAGAAATACAATAGGGATTCAGAGCAGTTAATCTGTAATGACAACAACATCAGAACAATAAAAGAGGGAATAAATGGTGTAGGTATAGAACCTTCTAATGGAGAGGAAGCCAAGGCAATACCTAGTAATAATAGACTGCATCAAACTTAGAAAGATAAGGGTAAATTTCATGGTAACCACAAAGAAAATTAACAAACCTACTCCTAAAAATGAAGAAGAAAAACATAAAGTCTCAGTAAAAACAAAACCTCCAAAAACAAAGGAAATGAAAAAAAAATCCACAAACAAAAGGAACTCTGTACAGGAGAGTAAGAGGAACAAAGAAAACATCAGGACCACAAAAAAAAACCACTAACAAAATGACAACAATAAACTCACAGGTATCAATAATTGCACTGAATGTAAATGGCCTCAATGTACCCATAAAGAGACAGAGAGTGACAGAATGGATTAAAAAAAACAGGTTCCATCAATATGCTATCTATAAGAGACACACCTTAGAAACAAAGACATAAATTTATTAAAAATCAAACGACGGAAAAAATATATCAAGAAAACAACTACCAAAAAAGAGCAGGAGTGGCAATACTAATCACAGATAAAATAGACTTTAAAACAAAATCGACCATAGAAGACAAAGAAGGACACTATATAATGATTAAGGGGACAATCCATCATGAAGACATAACCATAATAAACATCTATGCACCCAATGACAGGGCTCCAAAATACATAAAACAAATCTAACGGCACTGAAAACAGAAATTGATAGTTTCACGATAATAGAAGGAGACTTCAACATGCCACTCTCGTTAAAGGACAGAATATCTAAAAAGAAACTCAGCAAAGATACAGAAGACCTAAAGTGCGCAATCATCCAACTTGACCTCATAGACATATATAGAACACTCCACCATACAACTGCTAAGTATGCATTCTTTTCCAATGCACATGGAACGTTCTCCAGAATAGACCATATGTTAGGCCACAGAGCAATCCTCAAAAAGATCCAATGCATCAAGGTAGAAATTAATAACAGAAAGATCAAGGAAAAAAAAATCAATTACATGGAACATGAATAACAACCTGCTTAGAAATCACTGGATAATAGAAAAAAATCAGAGATGGAATCAAAAAATGCCTAGAATCAAATGAGAATGAAAACACATCATACCAAATCTTTGGGACACAGCAAAGGCAGTCCTCAGAGGATAATTTATAGCAATAGAAAAAAAGAAGAAAGGGAAAAAATCAAAACATTAACTACAGAACTCAAACAAATAGAAAGAGAAGAGCAAAAAAGCCCACAGCCACCATAGGAAAGGAAATAATAAAGATCAGAGCAGAAATAGATGAAATAGATAATAGAAAAACAGTAGAAAGAATCAACAAAAACAAAAGTTGGTTCTTTGAAAAAATCAACAAAATCGATAAACCACTGGCCAGACTGACAAAAGAAAAACAGGAGAGGAGGCAAATAACCCTAATAAGAAATGACATGAGGGACATTACAACAGACCCAACTGAAATTAAAAGGATCATAACAGAATATTATGAAAAACTATACTGCAACAAATTTGAAAACCTAGAGGAAATCGATAAATTTCTAGAAACACACTCCTGACCAAACTACCACAAAATGATGTTGAAAATCTGAACAGACCCATAAAAAGAGATTGAAAAGGTAATAAAAAAAAAACTTCCAACAAAAAACAACCCTGGCCCAGATGTCTTCACTGGACAATTGTAAGAATTCTACCAAATATTCAGAGAAGAGCTTGTACTACTCAAACTATTTCAGAACATAGAAAGGAAGCGACACTTATCAATTCATTCTATGAAGCCAGCATAATGTTGATACCAAAATCAGGCAAAGAAGCCGCAAAAGAAGAAAATTACAGACCAATATCTCCCATGGATATAGATGCAAAAATTCTCAACAAAATTCTAGCCAATAGAATTCAACATCATATCAAAAAAATAATACACCATGACCAAGTAGGATTCATACCAGGTATGCAAGGATGATTCAACATTAGAAAATCAATCAACATAATCCACCACATAAATAAAATGAAAGAAAAGAATTACATGATCATCTCAATTGACACAGAAAAGGCATTCGGCGAAGTCCAACACCCATTACTGATAAAAACTCTTGATAAAATAGGTATAGAAGGGAAATTTCTGAACATAATAAAAGGCATCTATGGAAACAAACAGCCAACATCATTTATAATGGAGAGAGGCTGAAAACATTCCCCTTGAGAACAGGAACATGACAAGGATGCCCTTTATCACCACTCCTATTTAACATTGTGCTGGAAGTTCTAGCTAGAGCAATAAGGCAAGA
>NW_004444165.1:3264103-3265857 GCF_000243295.1 Trichechus manatus latirostris | reverse complement strand
TACATAAATGGAAAAACATACCATGCTCATGGATAGGTAGACTCAACATTGTGAAAATGACAATTCTACCCAGAGCAATTTACAAATATAATGCAATACCCATCCAAATACCAACAGCATTCTTCAAAGAGATGGAAAAACTAATCATTAACTTTATATGGAAAGGGATGAAGTCCCGAATAAGTAAAGCACTATTGAAGAAGAAAAGTGAAGTAGGAGAACTCACATTACCTGACTTCAGAAGCTACTATACAGCTACAGTAGTCAAAACAGCCTGTTACTGGTACAACGACAGATACATTGACCAATGGAACATTATTGAGAACCCAGATGTAACTCCATCCACCTATGGTCAGCTGATCTTTGACAAAGGCCCAAAGTCCATCAAATGGGGAAAAGACAGTCTTTTTAACAAATGGTTCTGGCAAAACTGGATATCCATCAGCAAAAAAATGAAACAGGACCCATACCTCACACCATATACAAAAACTAATTCAAAATGAATCAAAGACCTGAATATAAAGCCAAAAACTATAAAGTTCATAAAAGAAAAAAATAGGACCAACTCTAGAGGCCCTAATATTCAGCATTAACAAGATACAAACTATAACCATCAACACACAAACCCCAATAGATAAGCTAGATAACTGGGATCTTCTAAAAATCAAACACCAATGCTCTTCAAAAGAATTCACTAGAAGAGTAAAAAGAGAACCTACAGACTGGGAAAAAAAAATTGGACATTACAAGTCAGAGAAAGGTCTTATCTCTATAACCTACAAGAAAATCCAACACCTCTACAACAAAAAGACAAATAATCCTATTAAAAAATGGGCAAAGAAAATGAACATACGCTTCACCAAAGAAGACATTCAAGATGCCAGCAGACACATGATGAAATACTCACGATCACTAACCATTAGAGAAATGCAAATTAAAACCACAATGAGATACAATCTCACCCCAGCATTAATGGCACTAATCAAAAACACTGGAAATAATAAATGTTGGAGGGCGTCGGGGAGTTTGGAACTCTTATGCACTGCTGGTGGGGATGCATAATCATACAACCATTTTGTAAAATGATACAGCGCTTCCTTAGAAAGCTAGAAACAGAAATACCGTACAATCTAGCAATCCCACTACTAGGAATATATCCTATCGAATTAAGAGCCGTCAGACGAATAGACATATGCATACCCATGTTCATGGCAGCATTGTTCACAATAGCAAAAAGATGGAAACAACCTAGATGCCGATCAACAGAGGAATGGATAAACAAACTATGGTGCATACAGTGGAGTATTATGCAATGATAAAGAACAATGATGAATCTTTGAAGCATCTCATAACATGGATGAAACTGGAGGACATTATGCTGAGTGAAATAAATCAGTCACAAAAGGATAAATATTGTATGAGACCTCGATTGTAAAAAACTCATGAAATTTGTACACACAAAAAGTAACAATCTTTGTTGGTTATGGGGGATGGGAGTGGTGGTGGGGAAATACTAAACAGACAATAGATAAGCGGTAACTTTGGTGAAGAGTAGGACAGTACACATTACTGGGCAAGCCAGCACAACTTGTACAAGGAAAGGTCATGGAAACTCCATATATACTTCCAAACTCCCTGAGGGACTGATTTGTTGGGCGGAGGGCTGTGGGGACCATGGTCTCGGGGAACATCTAGCTCAACTGGCATAACACAATTTATAAAGACAATGTTCTGCATTCTCCCTTGGTGAGTAG
>NW_004444165.1:3243951-3263296 GCF_000243295.1 Trichechus manatus latirostris | reverse complement strand
TGGGGTTGTTAACCAATGTTGTAAAAATTATGTGTACTGTCTGTTTAATGAGAAACTATTTGTTCTGTAAATCTTCACCTAAAGTGCAATAAAAAAAAAATAATAATAATAAGATGTAGAAAAAAGCATACCAGCAAAAAAAAAACATTTTTGAATCACAAATGTAGATATTGTAGACTTAATTAGAACATGGACTACTTTACTGTATGAGAAAGCTGAAGGGTGCTACAGCATTTTAAGTGTAAGATTATAACTGGAAATGTATTTGAGCACTTAGGTAAAACTGGAATAGTATTTCAATTTTCATTAGTGAAGAAGCTCACTCTTTTCTGCTGATCTAATGAATGGAAATCAAAAAGCATCAGAAGGATAGAGTCCTGCATCCAAAACTCTAAATATAGTTTAAAATAAGAAAGGTATCCTAGCTTCTTTAGATTTTTAAAGTCTTGTTTGTGATAATTTACTTAAAGGTAAGAATTGTGTAAGGACTTTTAAATGTCTGCTAATGAGAAAATGGTTTAAATACTTTTTTTTAAATCAACTCCTTTAATGTCAGGAGTACGCATGTCTTGTACAGATATACAAATAATTCTAATCCTACAATTATACTTTGCCACTCCAAAACACAATGTTTCTGTAGTGAAAACTCATATCATTTCCAGTGGTTCTCATTTTTCCTAATATACTCAAAGGTCATGTAGTAATCCTGTAGGCATAAAACAGGTAGAACTAGATAGATGGCTAGATTAAAATGTTCAGGTTGCTACTACATTTAAATTAATCAGTATAGATTATTTTGAATGTCTTTTTATGACAGTTGACAGTGATGGAGATTTTTAAAAAGTTTTATTCTACGAAATCACATTTTGATTAAAAGGCAAATTTGGGAGCCCTGGTGGTGCAGTGGTTAAGAGCTTGGTTGCTAACCCAAAGGTCAGCAGTTTGGATCCACTAGCTGCTCCTCGGAAACCCTACAGCGCAGTTCTACTCTGTCTGATACGGTCGCTATGAGTCAGAATAGACTTGACAGCAGTTTGGTTTTGTTTTGGACGAAGTCTTCAAGTAACCCTGATGTGCAAACTGTTACGCACTTGGCTGCTAATAGAAATGTTAGCAGTTTAAACTCACCCAGTGACTTCATGGGAGAAAGACCTGACAATCTGCTTTAGTAAAGATTACAGCAAGATAACTCCATGGGTGGTTCTACTCTGTAACATTGCAAATATTATACACTTGATTAGAACTTGGAGAATTTTACTCTATTAGAAAGCAGAAGGTTGCTACAACATTTTACTTGTAAGATTATAACTGGAAATGTATTTAGCACTCAGGTAAAACTCAAATACTAGTTTAATTTTTGTTAGTGAAGAAGCTCACTCTTCTCTCCTAATTTAATGAATGGAAACCAAAAACCATTGCTCTGAGTCAGAACCGACTGAATGGCAACAGACAACTCCTCTCTTTGTTTGACCATTCCTAACTTCTGTACTTAAGAAACATCTTAGTCTTAACACAAAAGATTAATTTATTCATTTTGTGACTTCGTGACTTTCTAAAATATCAGTAAAGGCCATTGAAAATAATTTTATTTAGACTTGTAGACTTTTTCTTTAACAACTGACATCTTTTGTCCAATTCCTAAAGTCTATTTACTCTTGGGAAGCAAGAATTGGAGCATTTAATTACACTGCTCAAAGTCCTTTAAAATCCAACTCCTACCAAGAAATACAAGCTGTTGAACAAACATCGACTGCTTTCTGTCCCACAACACTCCTCTTCACTCCATATGTCTTGGTAGGTCTGGAGTACTCTTGATACTTACCTGAAGCAAGGTAATTTTAGCTAAAATCAATAAGAATTACATGGACGAAGCAATAATATCAGAATACTGGGACAGAATTTCAAGTTTTAATATCAACTTCCTGTGAAGCCTCAAGAAATCTCTTAGAAATGTTGTATCTGGTTATACTTTAAGAAAAACATAATATTTTTTGCATGTCAAACCATTTTTTAATCATTTGTAATTCTTTATCCCTAGGTTTTCCTTGTCTTCTGTATTGGTTAAATTTATGAGTCAACTTGGCTAGGTTATGTCGCCAAGTTGTTTGGTCAAACACTAGTCTAGATGCTGCTGTCAAAGTGTTTTGTAGCTGTGATTAACATTTACAATCAGTTGACCTTAAGTAAAAAAGACTACCATGGATGATGTGAGTGGGACTCATCGATTCAGTTGAAGGCCTTAAGAACAACACCTGAGATTTCCTGAAGAAGAAGGAATTCTGCCTGTAACAGAAAACCTGCCTGAGTTTCCAGCCTGCTGTCCTACGCTACATACTCAGACTTTCCAACTCCTGTAATTATGTGAGCCATTGTTATGTATTGAATTGTTCCCCCAAAAAATGTGTGTCAACTTGGCTAGGCCATGATTCCCAGTATTGTGTGATTGTCCACCATTTTGTCATCTGATGTGATTTTTCCTATGTGTTGTAAATCCTACCTCTATGATGTTAATGAGGCAGGATTAGAGGCAGTTATGTTAATGAGACAGGACTCAATCTACAAGATTAGGTTGTATTTTAAGTCAATCTCTTTTGAGATATAAAAGAGAGAAGGGAGCAGAGAGACAGGGGGACTTCGTTATCACCAAGCTAGAAGAGCCTGGAGCACATATCTTTCGTACCTGGGGTCCATGCCCTGAAAAGGTCCTAGACCAAGGGAAGACTGATGACAAGGACCTTCCCCTGGAGCCAACAGAGAGAGAAAGTCTTCTCCTGGAGCTGGTACCCTGAATTTGAATTTCTAGCATCCTAGACTGTGAAGGAATAAATTTCCATTTGTTAAAGCCATCCATCTGTGGTATTTCTGTTAGAGCAGCACTAGGTAACTAAGATAGTTTATCTCTTTCTCTCTCTTTCTCCATATGTGTGTGTGGGGAGGCGAGAGTAAGAGACGGATCCCTGGGTGGTACAAAGGGTTAACACACTGAGATGTTAACCAATAGGTTTCAGGTTGGAGTCCACCCAGAAGTGCCTCAGAAGAAAGGCCTGGTGATCTAATTCTGGAAAATGAGCCACTGAAAACCCTATAGAGCACAGTTCTACTCAGATGCACATGGTGTCACCATGAGTTGATGGCAACTCAGCAGCAACTGATACATACATATATATATATCAATCTGATTCTGTTTCTCTGAAGTTGAATCATTTTGACTGAACTTCCACATCAAATATCAAGCCTGACTGACTCAAATCCTAGCAATTTTTTAAATAGTACAGAGATCGTATGTCGTTTCATGATTGTATGGATCTGTATGTATCCTGCTACTACAGAGGATGAGATAAGAGCTTACTTTTCCAAGGTGGAGATGTGTGAGAAACGTCCACCATGCCACAGGTAATCAGAAATGTGTGTACAGTCTTCTTCCTTCTAAGCCAAAGTTCCAAAGAAGGAAGGGTGAAAGGGGGAAAGAATGAGGAAGAATTCACGTTAAGGATGTTTCCTTTTGGGATCTCTTAGACCATGAGTTCCCAAGATACAGAACATAGCTCCACATACTAGGGATATGCTTGATCATCAGGCAGAGAAACGGCTAGTGTAGACCAAAGGGCCCAAAAGAGAGCTCATGTCTCTAGATCTACCAATGTTAGGCTTTCTCTGTTCTATTGCCACCAGTCACATAAACTACATGCCACTCCCATTGTCATGCTGATGCTACACAAATCAAAGCAATAAACTCTTCTTTGCATATCTTTATAGTAGAATACATTTTTGAGTTCGTCACACTGTTTTTATATGAACAATGTATTTTAACATTTGTTTCCTGCAGTAGTAATTTCACTCATTCTGAAGGGAGCAAAAGATATCTATCCACTATTTGCATGTAGCTAAATGATTGACAGAATCTAACCAAATGTCAATTCATTATAGGCTTATGGTAATTGAGGGGAACTGAGATCAGTCTACTCCAATTTTTCATCCATTTAATGGTTTTACAGGTATATAACGGTAGAAATCTTGTAAAGAATGGAAATCATGAAAAAAAAAGACACAAATTCATAGTAAAAGAAAGCAATAATGGTAATGAAAACAAATGGATAGAAAATTTAACAGAGGTCAAACTAGAAATGATCTTCCTTGAGAGTACAATGAAATGCAATTAAATGCAAGAAAATAAGTTTGTAAAATTTCTATACAGTTATATAAATCTAATTTTCCCTGTTTTTTTCCAGTCATAATTTAAAAATTGATGTTTAGCCTTCTCATCTATTTTTATTCTTTTTGTCTAGTATGTTCTGTGTTTCTTTGTTTGCTCTTTGCCTCAATTGATTTTGTATATTCTAGAAAATAATATATTTCTGTGAGATTTGAAAAGTTAACAGAAAGTTTATGAGACTTAAAAATGTGAATATTTACATTATAAATTTAACAGAAGTATAATATTTGAATAATTCTAATTAGGTTTTAATTGACTTGTAAATTTTGAGAATATCCTAGTGTTTAGTGCATGAGTTATTTTCTTATTTTTAAAATATTTTGGATCACGAGATTAATAAAATATTACTTTTAATTCAAAAACATATTATTTGCCTAAAAGAACTTCTAAAAATTCTTGATTAATGTAAAGAGCCTTTGCTCATTCACTAAAACACATACTAATTAAAATTATATGCTCACTTTATTAAAATTATTAAGAAACTTCCCATCTTTTACATAACTATTGCAGATACAGATAAACACAATTGCATAACAAAAGGTGAACTATTACTTAGCCCTAGTAAATAACAAGGAATACCTAGGTGGTACAAATGGTTAAGAACTCCACTACTAGCTGAAACGGTGGTGGTTCAAATTCTCCCAGAGGTGCCCAGGAAGTTAGGCCTACAAATCTGCTTCTGAAAGGTCACATTAAGCCTTGAAAACCCTATGGAGCAGTTCTACACTGCACACATGGGGTCACCATGACCTGGAATCTAATCACTGCAACTAACAAGTAAATAATGAGTCTTAGAAGTTATTTGTTATCTTGCTACTTAGAGTTCTATCTGGAAAACATTTGCATCAAGATTATCTGCAGCTTCTTTGAAAATGAGAATCTCAGGCCCTACCATGAGTCTTCTGAAAAAGACTGTAATTTATCAAGATCTGTAGGTAATTTTAACATGTTTTAAAATTTCTGGTTTATTAATCTCTGGTTTTATTTATCTTAATTTCTTTTTGTCTCCAAAATAGATTAGGAAGAAATATAAGGATTTTAAAAATATATGCTAAATATATTTGCTTTATATTTTCTTTGCTTTAGCAAAAACACACATACAGAATCCCTTTAATGTCATGTCTTAGATTCCATTTCACCTCCAAGTTACTCAAAATCAAGATTTGGAAAATTGTTTCTGAGGCAGTTACCTCCCAGTTTTTGGGTCTTTGAGATGAATGCACTAAGACTCTCTTTCTGGCTGGTTCTCCATTAATTTTTCCTGACAGTAAAAATAATCTAGGAAAAGAAGTGATTAAAGGATGATTAAAAGAAGCAGCAAATATAAAATTGGATGACAGGAGAGGGCCCCAGATGGAACTCAAATCTTGTTACATTTTAGTTATTGTAGGCTAACCAAAGAGAGTAACTGGCCCTGGAACCAGGGCCATCCTGACTCAGTCTTCTGTGTCAGGCTCGGAACCTACATAAAAGAATCACTCTCTATTTTAGGGTTATCTACCAGACGGGTAAATTTTTAACCCTTTCAGGACTGGTGGTATATATAGATACCACTTATTTTTTCTACCTCTGAAGTAAATTGGGAAGTCACTGTCCTATTGACAGTAAGTGCTGTCAGCAGGCAGGAACCTATGTAAGGTTTGAAATGGAAAAAAAAAAAAAAAAGACATGTGTCACAAATTACTGTTTTTACAGGGTATTGTATGAGGTGGTGTTGAATTACTGAATTTTTGGTAGGAAAAGCATTAATTTTGAATCTTTTTTATTTGGTACACATACGTACCTCTGGACTCTGAGGGTATGATTTATGCAATGAGGTATAAAATAAAAACCATACTACCTACCAAAAATGTAGATACACTCAATGTATCATGCCTTTCGTTACTGAAAACACATAGTATCAAGAGAAAATTAAAGGGAAAAAATAATTGGTCTCAAGAGAATGCTCGTCTAAGTTAATGCTCAGGTGCAAAAACTGGTCAAATTAAACATATAGGGCTACAATATTTTCTTAATAAGAGACATAAGTCTACATACCACAGAAGATTGCAATACAGGAAATGAGAGCACCGCATTTTTTTTTTAGTGAAAGAAGACTAATTTAATTCAAAATTATCCAAAATTTATTTCAAACATTAGTACTAATTAAAGGTCATAAATTAGAAGATGTAAACTCTAGTAAAACATTGAGCATCTGCAGCATTTACTATAGGAACAATCAATGAGATGAGAAGTTTACTTACAATTTAACACATTTTAGTGATAAAAATATAAAAATAGTAGTCTAGTCTCTAGGTGAGAAAATGACATATCACCATATTTTGCATGAGTCTACTGAATATTATTTTTTACTGTTTTCCAAATTTTGTTAGTAGAAAAAAGTATATTGACCCAACAAGCAAACAATGTGTATATTCAGCAAGTCATTATTATTTAAAGAAAAAATGTCCATATTAAATCTAAATAAAATATAAAGACGTAGTTTTCTTGAATTTGGGAAAGAAGAACAAATTTGAAAAACCCGAGCAATGGAGCTTTACAGAATTGTTTTGGAACAGGGAGTTAAGTCACAGATTTCACATGGTATTGTTTTCTTTCATAATGCATCACATTCTTGTGGCTGAAATTTCATTTTAAAAATTCCCCCCCAAATGTTTATGGAATTATTTTTTGATAGAAAAACAATGTACCATATATGAAACTCACTTCTTTGATTCTGAGAGAAATAATAGTCATCGATCATCTAGGGGAGGGATCCCCCATCATTGTTATCAGATGCATAGACCCTAGGACCAGATTACAGCTGTGTTCCATGGTGGTGGTAAAATATGTACAGTGATATAATTTTAAAACATACTATTGACTTTGCAGATATTTTAAACAGTTGAAAATCTATGGGAACACTTGGATGGCTCTTTCTCTGGATGCCCTGAACTGAAGGCTTTTGACAAATGCATAATGTTATGTCTCACCATTACAGTATCATATAGAATAGTCCGCTGCCCTAAAAATATCCCTATTCTCCTATTCATGCCCCACCAACGCACCCCTGACAAACACTGATCTTCGTATTGTATCTATAGTTTTGCATTTTCCAGAAGGTAATCTATTTGGAATCATATAATATGTAACTATTTCAGACTAGCTTTTTTCATTTAACAATATGCATTTAAGGTTTCTCCATGTCTTTGTGACTGGATTAATTGTTTGTTTATATTGCTGAAAAATATTCCATTGTATGGATGCACCACTTTTTATCCATTTACTTATTGAAGAACATTCTTGGTTGCTTTCAAGTTTTTGAAATTTCAAGTAGAGCTGCTATAAACATTTGTGTTCAGGTTTTGATGTAGACATAAGTTTTCAACTCATTGGGTAATACCAAGGAGTGTGACTGGTGGGCTACATGGTAAGATTATGTTTAACTTTGTAAGAAACTGCTGGACAGTCTCTCAAAGTGAATACACTATTTTGCATTCCCACCAGCAATGAATGAGAGTTCCTGTTACTCCATATTCTCTCTAGCATTTGGTGTTGTCAGTGTTTTGTATTTTAGCAATTCTAATGGAGCCCTCCCTCATGAGTCTGTCAGTCTGTCATGCTGTAGGGGCTTATGTGCTGCTGTGATACTGGATGCTATGACACTGGTATTCAAATACCAGCAGAGTCACCCATGGCAGACAAGTTTCAGCTGAGCTTCCAGACTAAGACAGATGAGGAAGAAGGATCTGGCGGTCTACTTCTGAAGAAAAAAAAAAAAATTAGCCAGTGAAAACTTTATGAATAGCAGCAGAACATTGTCTGATACAGTGCCAGAAGATGGACTCTTTAGATTGGAAGGAGCTCAAAAGACAACTGGGGAAGAAGAGGTGACTCCTCAAAGTAGAGTCAATCTTAAAGATCTGGATGGAGTCAAGTTTAAGGGATCTTCACTTGCTGATGTGGCACAACTCAAAATGAGAAGAAACACTTGCAAATATCCTTTAATAATCGAAACGTGGAATGTACCAAGTATGAATCTAGGAAAATGGGAAATCATCAAAAATGAAACAGAATGTATAAACAGCAATATCCTAGGCATTAGTGAGCTGAAATGGGCAAAATACTGAACAACACAGGAAACATCAAAAGAAGATGGAAGGAATACATGGAGTCACTGTATCAAAAAGAATTGGTCAATGTTTACCATTTCAGGAGATAGTATATGGTCAAGAACCAACGGTACTGAAGGACAAAGTCCAAGCTGCACTGAAGACATTGGAGAAAAATAAGGCTCCAGGAACTGACGAAATAACAACTGAGATGTTTCCACAAAAGGATACAGCACTGACGTGTCCACTCATCTATGCCAAGAAATTTGGAAGACAGCTACCTGGCCAACAAACTGAAAGAATTCTATATTTTTGCCTATTCCAAGGAAAGGTGATCCAACCGAATGTGGAAATAACCAAACAATATCATTAATGTCACACACAAGTAAAATTTTACTGAAGATCATTCAAAAGCAGTTGCAGCAGTACTTGCCAGAAATTCAAGCTGGATTCAGAAAAGAACGTGGAACCAGGGATATCTCTGCTGATGTCAGATGGATCCTTGCTGAAAACAGAGAATATCAGAAAGATGTTTACCTGTGTTTTATTGACTACACAAAGGCATTCGACTGTGTGGATCATAACCAATTATGGATAACATTGAGAAGAATGGGAATTCCAGAACATTTAATTGTGCTCATGAGGAACTTGTACATAGATCAAGAGGCAGTTGCTTGAACAGAACAATGGGATGTTGTGTGGTTTAAAGTCAGGAAAAGTGTGCATCAGGGTTGTAACATTTCTCCATACTTATTCAATCTGTATGCTGAGCAAATAATCCGAGACGCTAGACTGTATGAAGAAGAACGGAGCATCAGGATTGAAGGATGACTTATTAACAACCTGGAATATGCAGATGAAACTATCTTGCTTGCTGAAAGTGAAGAAGACTTTAAGCACTTACTGAGAAAGATCAAAGATCATAACTTTCAGTATGGATTACACTTCAGCATAAAGAAAACAAAAATCCTCGCAACTGGACCAATAAGCAGTATCATGATAAACTGAGAAAAGATAGAAGTTGTTAAGTATTTCATTTTACTTGGATTCATAATCAACACCCATTGAAACAGCAGTCAAGAAATCAAATGATGTATTACATTGGGCAAATCTGCTGCAAAAGACCTCTTTAAGTGTTAAAAACCAAAGATGTCACTTTAAGTGCTAAGTTGTACCTCATCCAAGCCATGGTGTTTTCAGCCACCTCATACGCATGTGAAAGCTGGGCAATGAATAAGGAAGATCAAAGAATTGATGCCTTTGAGTTAAGGTGTTGGCGAAGAATGTTGACTATAACTTGGACTGTCAAAAAACAAACAAATCTGTCTTGGAAGAAGTACAACCAGAACGCTCCTTAGATGTGAGGATGGTGAATTTCATCTCATGTACTTTGGACATGTTATCAGGAAGGACCAGTCCATGGAGAAGGAGTCATCCTTGTTAAAGTAGAGGGTCAGCAAAAAAGAAGACCCTCATTGACTGACACAGTGGCTGCAACAATGAGCTCAAACTTATCAACAATCACGAGGATGGCACAGGACCAAGCAGTGTTTCCTTCTGTTGTACATAGGGTCGCTGAGTCAGAACTGACTGGACAACACCTAACAACAACAAATGGAGCCCTGGTGGTGCAGTGGTTAAGAGATTGGCTGCTAACCAAAAAGTCGGGCATTCAAATCCACCAGCCACTACTTGGAAACCCTATGGGGCAGTTCTACTCTGTTCTATAGTGTCACTATGAGCTGGAATTAACTTGAGGACAAGGTATTTTTTAATTCTTTTTTAGCAAGAATGTCATATGGAGGAGCCCTAGCAGTGCAATGGTTAAGTGCTCACTTGATGATATGGTCCTGTGAAGATTGTAGCCTAGCAAACATTATGGGGTGGTTCCATTCTGTCACTTAGGATTGCTATGAGTCGAAATAAACTGAAGGCATCTAACAACAATATATGATGTTGAACATCATTTCACATGCCTATTTTCCATCTGTTTGTCTTCTTTGTCAAGATTTCTATTCAAATCTTGCAACTGAATTCTTTTTATTCTTTATTTTTGAGTTTTAAGAGTTATTTGTGTATTGGGGTACAAGTATTTTATCAGATATGTGTTTTGCAAATAATTTTTCCCATTCTATGGCTTGTCTTTTCATTATTTTAAAAGTGACTTTTGTAGAGAAGTTTTTAATTTTAATAAAGCCCAACTTAACAATTTTTTAAAAAATTTTATGGATCTTTTGTTGTTATATCTAAAACTCATTGCCAAACCCAAGGTCACCTACATTTTCTCCTATGTTATCTTCCAGAAGTTATATAGTTGTGTATTTAACATTTAGTTCTGTGATACATATTGAGTTTATTTTTGTGAAAAGTGTAAGGTTGATGTATAGTCTTATTTTCTTGCTTCTGGACATTCAGTTGCTCCAGCACCATTTGTTGAAGACTGTTAGATTTTGACTAAAAATTATAAAGTTTTTAATAAATTGTTTTTGGAAATAAACAATATTACTTAAAAGAAAATGAAGACTTTATTGCAATGTTTTAGTAAGGTGCACAGGCATGTAAAGTTTCAGAAATATATTATTATATTATAATATTTTATTATATTGGGATGTAACATAATTTGCATATTTTTCAGAATTTTATTATTAAATAAATTAAAAGTAAGATTTTTTCCTTTCTGTTTTGCTTTCTGTGTAATACTTTCAAAGTATTGCATGATTAATTGCAAATTAGTTCATTTATATTGATAACAATTCTTATAAATTTAGATTAGCAACATTTGAAAAATATCAATTGTCTGAAATCATGAAGACCTGCAATCTCCTTAAATATTTTAAATTTATTTTGATGTAATATTTTGATATTTCTTTACCTTATATATGGACAATTTTAAAATAAAATCTACAAAGGTATTTTCTTAGTTATATAGTGTTACTAGAACATAAATACCACAAATGTATGGCTTGAATAAACAGAAATTTATTCTCTCACAGTTTAGAAGCCTAGAAGTCTGAATTAGGGCTTCAGCTCCAGTTCTCTTTCTTTGGCTTTGGGAGAAGGTCTTTGTCTCCTTTCAACATCTGTGGGCCTGGTGTTCCTTGGAGATCTCCATGTGTCTTGGAGCCATTCTTCCCCTGGGTCTGGGAGGTTCTCAGCACAGGGACTCTGGATCCAAAGGACATTCTCTGCTCCCGGCTCTTCTTTCTTGGGGGTAGTAGGGCCTCCCCCTTTCTGCTCACTTCTCTCTCTCTGTTTATCTCTTGTAAGATAAAAAGTGATGCAGGCCACACGCCAGGGAAACTCCCCTTACATGGGATTGGTGCTGTGACCTGAGTAAAGGTGTTGCATCCCACCCTAGTTACCATTAACATGACCTGATCCTGTCTCATTAACATAATGGATAACTTATTCTCAAATGGGATCATAACCACAGGCATAGAGGCTAGGATTTACAACATATCACAAAATAGATGATAATCAGATAGCAAAATCGAGAACAACCACACAATGCTGGGAATCATGGCCTAGACAAGTTGACATATTTTTGGGGGACACAATTCAACCCACGACAGCCATCAATGCACAGTGAGAACACAGTATCCCAAAGTACAAACTTCGAGTCAATAAATAAACCATGTAAAAATTATCACCAATATGTGATAAATTCTGGATATCCCTCTCTTCCTCAACCCAGAAATCTTAATTCCATAGAAAGTGATGATCAAATAAAATCAGTGACATAGTTACAACAATATCAGATGCAGCTCAAATAATTAGCCTCTGGTTGAACAATTAAAAGCCAAAACCAAATTATTTCATGTTAGGCTATGTTTCTTCTTTTGTTTGTTTTCCTGCACTGGAAGTTGTCAATGTTGTGTTTAGGACCAATGAGGCAATGTAAATATAAAATGTGTCACTTTCATTTGACAATATTGGTGGACACATTGGTAACATGTCAATGAGAGAGCCAACGTTCTGAATTTATTAAATCAATAATGTTTTCATTGCAGATTGATGAATATGCAACTATTATTAAGAACAATAGTTAATTAACAGCAATAGTTAGATTTGTTGGTGAGAAGGGCTTGGAAGAACATTATGTATTCTCCACATAATTTCTAAAAAAAATACTGTGGATAAATTACTCATAATGATATATTAAAAATTTGAGGATGAATAAAAATTATGGAAAAACTAGGTAAATTTATGAAAAAAACTAGTTCAGTGTGTGTGTGTGTGTGTGTGTGTGTGTGTACAATTAACTGCAATGACAAGAGGGTGTATAGGGAAAAAGTCATTTCCTTATCCACAAATTTGTTTATAGATTTGAAGTCTACATTAAATACTATCAAAGTAGTGACTAATATAATCTACCATAAAACTCTCATCTTTCTGAATTCTTATCAAAACAGAGGTGCTTATCAAAAGCTCACTTTGTATTGTTAACAGTATAATGTGTTGGTGACCAAAGGTAGAGTTTTATCAAAAGGTTATGAGTTAAAAGGAAACTTAAAAACAATGTGATTTTTTTCAATTTAAAGTTTGCTTGAATGATATGATCACTAAAATATACTCTCTTGAGTGACATTGACGTATAATGAAATATTCAAGAGCTATTTAAAATATATGCTAATATTTACTGACAAAGTTCAAAACAATGATTCACCTTTGGAAAAAAAGGTTAAATGTAATCATGATTGTCTAATCAGAGTCATAATTTGGTTCTTCTCCCCTTTGCTACACAAAATTTTGCAAAAATGATCTTCTTGAATGGAATGATCAAAATTTTGAAGACATTATTATCATTTCAAGGATACCCGTTGCCATCGAGTCGATTCCAACTCATAATGACCCTATCGGACAGAGTAGAACTGCTCCATAGGGCTTCCAAGGAGTGGTTGGTGGATTCAAACTGCCGATCTTTTGGTAAGCAGTCGTAGCTCGCCTTAGCTCTTAACCACTGCGCCACCAGGGCTCCGTTTTAAGGATAGAGCCAGAAATTTTTGTTCAGTGAAGTAAACACTATGAGATTAGAAAAAATATTTATAAAGATAAAAATTTAAAAAATTCCTTGACAATGAATATTCCATGTCAGCACAAAATCACACAAAATTAGGAATAGTGTTTTTATCTTGAAAAAAGTTTAGTATCTATAAAACTCCATTTCTCATAATCTCAGTTATCATTTAATCTGAAATTGTGCTCCCCTTTGCCAATTATAACACTTCTTTGAATTGACCTTTAGAACTTGACAGAAGAACTAAAAAAAAAAAAAAAAAAAAATTAATCATTTACCATATGAATGTTATGGAAATAATTAGAAAACAAAAAGAGATGATTATTTTTACTAATGAATTGGCAGTAAACTTTAAAATAAATGTGCCATGAAGCCTAGGTAATGATGTTTAATGCATTCTTATCATCAAGGTGCCAATCAATTACTCAATTAATTTTACCCACAAAAAAATCATTGCCATTAAGTCGATTCTGACTCATAATTTTAGAACCCCTAAAAATTGAACTTTATTCATAGATCTGTGAAAGGGAGACTCCCATATAATAGCAATGTGTAGTCCTTAAATAGTCTGCATTTTAAGGTCTTTATCTCCAGGTATAATTGTCATTTCTCCTTCTTTATCAACTTTCAAAACACTGATGATCATGTTAAAAATTGTTACTTTCATAAGAGACTGATATTAAATAAATCATTAAGTAGATGAATTTCCATTGGTGAGAGGTTTGCTAAAATATGAGAAATTCAAAACCACAGATTACAGATAAACTTAATTAAAGTTGTAGATGGTTGGAAAAAAGCTATCACCATATAGAAAATGGAAAATTTGATCTTTATAAGTGAATAAAAACAGTGTAAGGTAATATTTTAAACCATATGATAAAAATCTAATATATGTGTTTGCCTCTCTTCTGCTTTAACAAGGTGTGTATAAGAAATTCAACTACGTTCCAGAGAAGAGGGATAAGATGACTACATTTTAGGGAAACTTATGTACAAAGGTGAAAAAGTCTAGAGTATTGCAATTGGACAAGAAAATTCCTCAGAATTATTTAATTCTAAGTTTTCAAATTTGAACAAAGTTTATTTTCTCCACAAAGAAGACCAAAAGTAGAAATTGGCCTTTAGTGAAGACCCTATGATTTACTAAGACATGATGCTGTGTTTCTGAAAGTAATTGTTACAGAGACATTGTTATTATATCCTCCCTTGTTGGTATTATTAAAATGTACATAATATTTTATGTCTATACCATGGTTCATTGAGTTATTTAGTAATATTTTAGAATACACATTGTAAGATTCCAGTCACTGGAACCAGGGCTGTAGAGAGGGTAATGAGCACCCAGAGGCAATCTCTAAGTTGTACCCCTCCCCATTTCAACATGAGTAGACATTGATAGTAGTGAAGCATCAGCAGAAATGCCTCCCCGCCTTGTCCGGCTGCCTCAGGCAGATACCTTTATTATTTGTGGTGCCCCTGAATGTCAATCTGTGCCTCCTCTAGCACTCCCTTGGACTTGCGCCTGGGTGCAAGTGTTCCCCTTCTCCTCCCCTCAATATGCCTTTGATTGGAACTATGAAGACAAATACAGTACAGCCTTTGCTTTAAGGAGTTTACAGCTTAACAGAGAGACATTTATGTGAACAATTACAACTGAATATAATAACATGCTTTGAGATTGATATATGCCTCAGATGTTAAAACTGCACAAAGAAGACATCTAATTAGGTTGAGGGAAGTAGTCATAAAATTCATTCTATAATGATTAAAATTTCAGTTGTGTCATGAAGTTTAAGAAAATTTAAGCCAGACAAAGAACAGGCAAAGGGTACTCCTGAGAGTGGTGAGGAGGGACGCACTGATTTCAGGGATTATAAGGGCTGTAGTACACTGTGACTAACATAGGGTAGGGGTTGAGATAGACCACATTTCAAGCTAACACGGCAGGAAAATCATGAAAGTCTTTGTGTGATGTGTTTATAAAGTTCATTATTACACTAGAGGACATAAGAAGTCAATAAAGAATTTGAAACAGTCAAGAGAAATTTTCAAATTTGTGTTTGAGAAAAGAAAAACAAAATAATTTAGAGAATGGATCAAAAGATACGAAAATGAGTACTGACATCTATTTCCTCTCCTTTCATTGCAAAAAAAAAAAAAAATTTAGAAAGAATAAACCTATAGCACCATTGGAAAAAAAATAACAAAATATCACCAGTAAACCATAGTTGAGTGATAAAAAAAGAAAATGTTCCTGTGAATAGCTTTATGGAGATATAAAACTGGAAGAAGTTACAGAATAATGTGACTGCAGGTAACCATAAGAATGCTCTAATCTTGGAGTAACACTATGTGACCAGGTAGAAAAAATCCTTGATCACGTCTAAGTGTTATCAATTGGGAAGAGCACAAAGGCCAAATAACACTCTCTCCTGTCTCTGGTTGCTGGAGGTAAGGACAATATTAGCATTTTCATCCAAACTAATGTTGTGTGTTAGAAGGAAAATATGAAGAGGCGCCACCTGACTTCTGACCCTCAGGAAACATTCTCTAACATCTAGCATACCACTTTTTCCACTGCTTGTTTAAAGAAGCAGTAATTATACCAAATAAAAGATGAGAGAAACCCTCAAATAAAAAAATGAGCAACTACTATTTGGAGACCAAGCAAAACAGTGAAAGAAGGCACCAAATCCAGCTAACAAAATAACTGTAGAAAGTATTTTGAAACATTGCTCAGTTTCTTTAATTCTAAGTATTATTATTATAATCAGCTCTAGTAGTAGTAACAATAGTATTAGTCCTGTACCTCTCAACCTATTAAGCAATTGAGGATAAGATATCCATCACTGATAAAAAATAAATTCTTGTTCAGCTTTTACATTGAAAATAGATTTAAAAAAAAAAAAAAGAAAGAAACTCAGAGCGATTTTGAAAATCAAGGCTTAGTTTTAAGTAGAGAAGAAATAACTAGTTTATTCCAACATGCCAAATTGCAGAGGATTGAGAAAACTTGTTTACGCATGGGGATGTTGCTGTTGTTAGGTGCTGTCGAGTCTGTTCTGACTCATAGCGACCCTATTGGACAGAGTAGAACTGCCCCATAGTGTAACAAGGAGCAACCGGTGGATTCAAACTGACGACCTTTTGCTTAGCAGCCGAGCTCTTAACCTCTGTGCTACCAGGGTTCCCATGTGAAATATGTCATAAAGAAAATTACTGTCAAATGTGAAGGAGAAAGGGTGTTTTCAGTTTAGGGTGGTGTCATGGTTTGAATTATGTCCCCCCAAAAATGTGTGTATCAGTTTGGCTAGGCCATGATTCCTGGTACTGTGTGATTTTCCTGTATGTTGTAAACTTGCCTCTACGATGTTAATGAGGGAGGATGGGTGGCAGTTGTGTTACTAAGGCAGGACCTGATCTACGAGACTGGATTGTGTCCTGAGGCAATCTCTTGAGACTAAAAGACAGAAGTGAGCAGTAAGACAGGGGGACCTCATACCATCAAGAAAGCAGTGCCAGGAGCAGAGCGCGTCCTTTGGACCGGGGTCCCTGTGCCGAGAAGCTCCTAGTGTGGGGCCACACTGAAGAGAAGAAGGACGTCAGAGAGAAAACGCCTTCCCCTGGAGCTGATGCCCTGAATTTGGACCTTTAGCCTACTTTGACTGTGAGGAAATAAACTTCTCTTCGTTAAAACCATCTACTTGTGGTATTTCTGTTATGGCAGCACTAGATGACTAAGACAGGTGGGAATAGTGGAATCCAGAGAAATACAGAAGATTCAAAAATGCACTGATACATATCTTGAATTCAGAAAAGGAACCAAGGGACCCAGTACTCTGAGAGCTTGTTCAAAGGGAAAGAAGGGGTCATGTTGTGAGGACATAAAACCGAAGGTATGTTGAGGGAGAACTTGAAGCTACTGGGGACTTAAGCCTAGAGTCCTACTTGTAACTGTAGGAAGTGAATGCTTCTCAGGGAATCCTACAGCAACATGAGGCAGACCAGAAGAGCAGAAACTGCCCACCAGCTGAACTTGAGTTTGAATCTGTCCGTTTATCTGGCCTTGTCTCCTACCCTACTCACTCTCACCTACTTCACTCCAGCCATACTGGCTTCCTTGCTTCATCATACTTGACAAGCTTATCCATGATTCACGATCCCTAGATTTATTCTTTCATAAATTGGTAATATTCTCTACATAAATCATTGTGTGGTTGTTCCTTTTTATCACAGAGTTCTCAGCTCAGATATCAACTCACCAGAAATGTCTTCACTAATCACAAAATCTACAGCCACTGCCTTATTTTCTTTACTTGAAGTAGTTTGTTACTGTTGTTGTTAGGTGCCATCGAGTCTGTTCTGACTCATAGCAACACTATATACTACAGAACAAAATACGGCCGGTCCTAGGCAATCCTCACAATCTTTTCTATGCTTTAGCCCATTGTTGCAGGCACTGTGTCAGTCTATCTTGTTGAGAGGCTTCCTCTCTTTCCACTGACCCTATACTTTACCAAGCATGATGTCTTTCTCCAGAGAATGGTCCTTCCTGATAATACATCAAAGTACATTATACAAAGACTTGCCATCCTCGCTTCTAAGAAGCATTTTGGCTGTACTTCTTCCAAGACAGATTTGTTCGTTCTTCTGGCAGTCCATAGTCTTCACCAACACCATAATTCAAAGGCATCAGTTCTTCAGTCTTCCTAATTCATTGTTCAGCTTTCACATGCATGTGAAGTGATTGAAAATACTATGACTTGAGTCAGGTGCACCTTAGTCCTCAAAGTGACATCTTTGCTTTTTAACACTTTAAAGAGATCTTTTGCAGCAGATTTGCCCAATACAATACGTTTGATTTCTTGACTGCTGCTTCCATGAGCATTGATTCTGCATCCAAGTAAAATGAAATCTTTGACAATTTCAAATGTTTCTACATTTATCATGATGTTGCTTATTGGTACAGTTGTGAGGATTTTTGTTTTCTTTATGTTGAGGTGCAATCCATACTGAAGGCTATATAGTCTTTGATCTTCACCAAGAAGTGCTTAAAGTCCTCTTCACTTTCAGCAAGAAAAGTTGTGCCATCTGTATATCACAGGTTGTTAATGAGTTTTCCTATAATCCTAATGCAATGTTATTCTTCATATACTACAACTTCTCGAATTATTTGCTCAGCATAGAGGTTGAGTAAGTATGCTGAACAGATAAAATCCTGGTGCCCACCTTTCCTGATTTTAAACCATGTAGAATCCCCTTATTCTGTTCGAATGACTGCCTTTTGGTCTATGTACAGGTTCCTCATGAGCATAATTCAGTGTTCTGGAATTCTCACTCTTTGCAATGTTATCCGTAATTTGCTATGATCCACACAGTCGAGTGCCTTTGCATAGTCAATAAAACGCAGGTAAACACCTTTCTGGTATTCTCTGCTTTCAGCCAAGATCCATCTGACGTCAGCAATGATATCCTTTATTCCATTTCCTCTTCTGAATCTGGCTTGACTTTCTGGCAGTTCCTTGTTGATATACTGCTGCAACCACTTTTGAATGATCTTCAGCAAAATTTTACTTGTGTGTGATATTAATGATATTGTTTGATAATTTCCACATGCTGTTGGATCACCTTTCTTTGGAATGGGCACAAATATGAATCTCCTCCAGCTGATTGGCCAGGTAGCTGTCTTCCAAATTTCTTAGCATAGACAAGTGAGTACCTCCAGTGCTGCATTCGTTTGTTAAATCATCTCAGTTGGTATTCTGTCAATTCCTGGAGCCTTGTTTTCGCCAGTGACTTCAGTGCAGCTTAGATTTCTTCCCTCAGCAACGTCGGTTCTTAATCATATGCTGCCTCCTGAAATGGTTAAATGCTGACCAATTCTTTTTTGTATAGTGACTCTATGTATAGTGACTCTTCCATCTTTTTTTATGCTTCCTGTCTCATTCAATATTTTGCCACAGAATCCTTCAAAATCACAACTCGAGGCTTGAATTTTTTCTTCAGTTCTTTCAGCTTGAGAAA
>NW_004444165.1:3239865-3243851 GCF_000243295.1 Trichechus manatus latirostris | reverse complement strand
TCATTATAATACTTTACTTTGTCTTCTGGAACCACTCTTTGAAATCTTCTGTTCAACTATTTTACTGCAATGTTTCTTCCATTTTCTTTAGCTACTCGACATTCAAGAGCGAGTTTCAGATTCTCTTCTGACATCCATTTTGGTCTTTTCTTTCTTTCCTGTCTTTTTAATGGTCTTTCTTCATGTGTAATGTCCTTGATGTCATCCCACAACTTGTCTGATGTTTGGTCATTAATGTTCAATATGTAAAAGCTTTCTTGAGATGGTCTCTAAATTCAGGTGGGATATACTCAAGGTCATACTTTGGCTCTTATAGACTTGTTTTAATTTTCTTCAGCTTCAACTTGAACTTGCATAGGAGCAGTTGATGGTCTGTTCTGCAGTTGGCTCCTGGCCTTGTTTTGACTGATAATATTGCACTCTTCCATTGTGTCTTACCACAAATGTAGTTGATTTGATTCCTGTGTATTCCATCAGTTGAGGTCCACGTGTATACTTGCTATTTATGTAGTTGATAAAAGCTATTTGCAATGAATAAGTCCTTGGTCTTGCAAAGTTCTATCATTCAATCTCCTGTGTCATTTCAATCACCAAGGCCATATTTTCTAACTACCAATCCTTCTTTGTTTCCAACTTTCTTATTCCAATCATCAGTAATTATCAATGCATCTTGATTGCAAGTTTGATAAATTTCATACTGTAGAAGTTGGTAAAAATATTTAATTTCCTCACCTTTGGCATTAGTGGTTTCTGCATAAATTTGAATAATAGCCGTATTAATTGGTCTTCCTTGTAGGCATATGGATATTATCCTATCACTGACAGAGTTGTACTTCAGGATGGATCTTGAAATATTCTTTTTGATGATGAATGGGACACCATTTCTCTTTGATTTGTCATTTCCAGCATAATAGAGCATATCAGAATCAACTTGATGGCAATGGGTTTGGTTTTTGGACTTGGTTAGACTGTATTATTGTCCCATTCATATTGTCTAATGCCAGTCCATTTCAGCTCACAAATGCCTAGGATATCAATCTTTATGACATCCATTTCATTTTTGAGAACTTCCAGTTTTCCTAGAATCATACTTTGCACATTCCATGTTCCAGTCATTGCAGCTGTTTCTTCTCATTTTGAACTGTTTCTTCTCATTTTGAGTCTTGCCACATCAGGAAATGAAGGTCCCAAAAGCTTGATTCCATTCATGTCATTAAGGTTGACTCTACTTCTAGGAGGCAGCTCTTCCCCAGTAGTATTTTTGGTGCTTTCCTACTTGACAGGCTCATCCTATGGCACTATACCAGACAATGTTCCACTGCTAGTCATAAGGTTTTCACTGGCCAATTTTTTCAGAAGTAGATAACCAGGTCCCTCTTGCTAGGCTGTCTTAGTCTGGCAGCCCTGCTGAAACCTACCCACCATTTGTGATCCTGCTGCTATTTGAAATACCAGTGGCATAGCTTCCAACATCACAGCAACACACAAGCCACCACGGTATGACAAATTGACAGACATGTGTTGTTGAAGCAGTTTAGAATTATATTCTTTACCTGTTCTTTTCTCTATTCTATACCTAGAATTTAAGTCCTGGAGAAGAGAAGCATTTTCTCTTTTGTTCACTGCTCTATCTCCACCACTAAGAAATAAGCCTGAGGCTCAATACATGATTGTAGAACACATGGGATTAAAATTAGTTTGTCATGAGTTGTTCTCCAGGAAAGAAACCAAACATTATAAGCTCTGACTGATGAGTACATAAAATGATATTTGTCAGATATATAGAAGGGAGGACCTAAATATAGCACCTACCTCCTTAACTAGAACAATAAAGTGATTTGCAAAATTTCTATAAATTTCCTTTACTTGTATGTGAAATATCCACTGCTTTGTTCTTTAACAAAAGGAATCTTGCAAAACACTTGTTGAATATCTACAACTTGCCAACTGATAGTGTTTGCCAACAGGAAATTCAGAATATTTTAGGAAAACAATTATAATACTACATAATAAATATGAACATAAAATGAAACAGTGGAGTAAGTTTTAAGTATGCCTGAGAAAGAGGTGTGGGTGATGGGGAGGAGAGGATGTTCTCGATCACAGCATTCAGAGGTCAGGTGAGTCACAAATGCAAACCCCATATGACACTTTAAATTTTCTAATGACCACATTAAAAAGGAGCTCTGGTGGCACAGTGGTTAAGTACTACATCTGCTAACCAAAAGGCTGATAGTTCAAACCCACCTGCCACTCCTGAGAAACCCTATGGGGCAGTTCTACTCTGTCCTATAGGGTTGCTAAGGGTCAGATTCAACTCAATGGAAATGGGTAAACATTAAAAAGTTAAAAGAAAGTTATAATTAATTTTAATATTTTATTGAACTCAGTAAGTCCAAAAACATCATTCCAAGCTGAAAACAAAATGAATATTGTTGAGATATTTTATATCCTTTTTCTTGGTACTAAGTCTTTGAAATCCCCTGTGTATTTTACAATTAAAGCATATCTCAATTCTGAATAGCTACATTTCAAGTGCTCAGTAGACACATGTGGCTAGTGGCTATCTTATCGTACAGGTCTGGACTGATGGAACAATCTATATTCTTTCTAGATAGCACATACATAGAAAATACCTGGATTACTTTCCCAAGTATTGAGTTTAATTTCTAGCAAATAGAAGTTCTTCATATCTTTCCTTTGTATGTATGAATGAATAGCAAAAGAAATACTTGAACAAAGTAAATTAATAATAAAATACAAGAGCATAGAATGTCAAAAAATAACTAGTTAATTGCTGGGTTTTATTAAATTCGTATGTTGAGAGAAGAGGTAAAAAAGACAGATATATTAGAAAGAAGATAAAAGATCATGTGTATCATGATAATGATTTTGAACTTTATTCTAAAACTCAAAAATGATTTGCAATAGGACAGTGGCACATTACCTCTAGTGTGTTGGCTAGATTATGGAAAGAGAATTGGATTCACCTCAGTGACTGGCTGTCAGATATCTAGTGCTGCTATAACAAAAATACCGCAAATGGATTGCTCTAACAAACAAAAATTTATTTTCTCACACTTTAGGACGCTAGAGGTCCAAATTCCGAGCACCTGCTCTAGAGGAAGGCTTTCTCTCTCCACTGGTTCTGGGAAAAGTCCTTGTCTCTTATCAGCTTCTGTTCTTAGGTTCCTTGGAGATCTTCATACGGCTTGGCATCTGTCTTCCCAATTCTGCTTGCTTCTCTGTGCCTGAACTGCCTCATTTTATATCTCAAAGATGATTGCCTTAAGACACATCCTACATTGATATGGCCTAATTAACATAACAAAGAAAACTCTATTCCCAAATGGGATAACATCCACAAATATAAAAAGCCAAAAGCCAAAACTCATTGCCATCGAGTAGATTCTGACTCATAGTGATCCTATAGGACAGAGTAGAACCGCCCAATCAGGTTTCCAAGGTTGTAAATCTTTGTGGAAGCAGACTGTCACATCTGTTTCCCAGAGCAGCTGGTGGATTTGAACTGTCAACCTTTCTGTAAGGAGCCAAGCACTTTAACCACTGCACCACCAGGGCTCCTTTCCACAAGTATGTTGTTGTCGTTAGGTGCCATTGAATCGGTTCCGACTCATAGCGACCCTATGTGCCACAGAATGAAACACTGCCCAATCCTGCTCCATGCTCACAATCGTTGTTATGCTTGAGCCCATTGTTGCAGCCACTGTGTCAATCCATCTGGTTAAGGGTCTTCCTCTTTTTCGCTGACCCTCTACTTCACCAAGCATGATGTCCTTCTCCAGGGACTGATCCCTCCTGACAACATGTTCAAATTATTTGAGACATGATCTTCCCATCCTTGCTTCTAAGGAGCATCCTGGTTGTACTTCTTCCAAGACAGATTTGTTCGTTCTTTTGGCAGTCCATGGTATAGTCAATATTCTTTGCCAACACGACAATTCAAAGGCATCAATTCTCCTTTG
>NW_004444165.1:3193770-3239620 GCF_000243295.1 Trichechus manatus latirostris | reverse complement strand
CTTTGATCTTCATCAGTAAGTGCTTCAAGTCTTCTTCACTTTCAGCAAGCAAGATTGTGTCATCTGCATAATGCAGGTTGTTAATGAATCTTCCTCCAATCCTGAGGCCCCATTCTTCTTCATCTAGTCCAATTTCTCAGATTATTTGCTCAGCGTACACTTTAAATAGGTGTGGTGAAAGGATACAGCCCTGACACACACTTTCCTGACTTTAAACCAAGCAGGGATCTCCTTGTTCTGTCTGAACAACTGCCTCTTGATCTACGCACAGGTTCCTCATGAGCACAATTAAGTGTCCTGGAATTTCCATTCTTTGCAATATTATCCATAATTTGTTATGATCCACACAGTCAAAGGCCTTTGCATAGTCAGTAAAACACAGATAAACATCTTCTTGGTATTCTCTAATTTCAGCCGAGATCCATCTGACATCAGCAATGATATCCCTGGTTCCATGTCCTCTTCTGAATCTGGCCTGAATTTCTGGCAGTTGCCTGTCAATACATACTGCTGCAGCCGCTTTTGAATGATCTTCAGCAAAATTTTACTTGTGTGTGATATTAATGATGTTGTTCGATAATTTCCGCATTTGGTTGGATCAGCTTTCTTGGGAATAGGCATAAATATGGATATCTTCCAGTCAGTTGGCCAGGTAGCTGTCTTCCAAATTTCTTGACACAGATGAGTGAGCACTTCCTGCACTGCATCCATTTGTTGAAACATCTCAATTGATATTTCATCAATTTCTGGAGCCTTGTTTTTCACCCATGCCTTCAGTGCAGCCTGGACTCTTCCTTCAATACTATCAGTTCCTGATCATATGCTATCTCTTGAAATTGTTGAACGTCAACCGATTCTTTTTGGTATAATGACTCTGTATATTCCTTCCATCTTCTTTTGATGTTTCTTGCCTTGTTTAATATTTACCATGTAGAATCCTTCAGTATTGCAACTCGAGGCTTGAGTTTTTTCTTCATACTTGTCAGCTTGAGAAATGTCAAGCTTGTTCTTCCCTTTTGGTTTTTTATCTCCACCTCTTTGCACATGTCATTATAATACTTTACTTCGTCTTCTCGAGCCGCTCTTTGAAATCTTTTGTTCAGTTCTTTTCTTCATCATTTCTTCCTTTTGCTTTAGGTAAAAAGATTGCATGAAAGAATTTTGCAAGACCAGTGACTTCTTTATTGCAAATACATTCAAGAGCAAGTTTCAGAGTATCGTCTGACATCCATTTTGGTCTTTTCTTTCTTTCCTGTCTTTTTAATGACCTCTTGCTTTCTTCATATATGATGTCATTCCACAACTCTTCTCGTCTTCCGTCATTAGTGTTCAATGTGTCAGATCTATTCTTGAGATGGTCTCCAAATTCAGGGGGGATATACACAAGTTTGACTTTGGCTCTCATGGACTTGTTCTAATTTTATTCAGTTTCAACTTGAACTTACATATAAGCAATTGACTGTCTGTTTCAACTAATGATATTGAGTTTTTCCATCGTCTCTTTCCACAGATGTAGTTGATTTGATTCCTGTGTATTCCATCTGGCGAGGTCCATGTGTATACTCACCATTTATGTTGGTGAAAAAGGTATTTGCAATGAAGAAGTCTTTGGTCTTGCAAAAATTCTATCATGCAATCTCCAGCATCGTTTCTATCACTAAGGCCATATTTTCCAACTACTGATCCTCCTTCTTTGTTTCCAACTTTCTCATTCCAATCACCAGTAATTATCAATGCATCCTAATTGCATGTTCGATCAATTTTAGACTGCAGAAGCTGGTAAAAATCTTCAATTTCTTCATCTTTGGCCTTAGCGATTGGTGCATAAATTTGAATAATAGTCGTATTAACTGGTCTTTTTGCAGTCATATGGATATTATCCTATCACTGACAGCATTGTACTTCAGGATAGATCTCGAAATGTTCTTTTTGACTATGAATGCAACACTATTCCTCTTCAAGTTGTCATTCCCGGCATAGTAGACCATGTGATTCAAAATGGCCAATACAAGTCCATTTCAGCTCACTATTGCCTAGGATATTGATGTTTATGCGTTCCATTTCATTTTTGATGATTTTCAGTTTTCCTAGATTCATACTTTGTGCATTCCATGTTCCAATTATTAATGGATTTCTGCAGCTGTTTCTTCTCATTTTGAGTTGTGCCACATCAGCAAATGAATGTCCCGAAAGCTTGATTCCATCCACATCATTAAGGTGGACTCTACTTTGAGGAGGCAGCTCTTCCCTAGTCGTCTTTTGAGTGCCTTCCAGCCTGGGGGGCTCATCTTCCAGCACTATGTCAGACAATGTTCTGCTGCTATTCATAAGGTTTTCACTGGCTAAGTGAAAAGCCCCTACAGTACTACAAGCTGACAGATGTGGTGGTCCACAAGTATAGGGGTTAGGATTTACAACAGATATTTTTGAGGGTCACAGTCCAATCCTTGACACCGGTTTACGAAAACCAAACATAAAAAGTGAGGCTATTATATAATTTATATGGAAGGCTATTGGTATTTAATAGAGTTTTTATAATTTATCATTTCTTTATTACAAATGGGGCAATCGTGATGCACAAAAAATCTAAACTCAAAATAATCAAGACAGCCGATTATATATATTACAAAATATACAAAAGATTTGTTAATTATTAGGATTTTATTAATTTGGATTTTGTGAGTAATTAATTCCACCCCTTTCAATATTAGAGATCAGTTTTAAACTTATTTTTGCTTTATTTCACCCTGACAAAATTTGTTCCATTATCTAACATAAATCAAACCACTTGCAACATGCAGATTTCAATCACTACACTTGCAGTTTCCAGAAAAAAATTTTTTGTCAGAATTCATGTTCCATTAGGCCCTTTTAGAATAAGTTTATTAATTGAACTATAGGGACTCAGTCTAGCCTGAAATATAATATCAAGGGGTCTGAGCCTAGTAATGATTCATTTTTCCCCACAATTTCAATACTATTAACAAATTATTAGCTTGAACAAAATGTGCCAACAAATAAAGTGCTAATAAAACATTAGCATTAATGTTTAAAAATCAAATTCAAACAAATATATAACAAAGGTTCATTCAACTAAACTTGTTTAAAAAATTAACACCAGCCACAATTTATAGAAATATTGAAATAGAGTCTCATGGTTTATTAACTATACCTGGGGATTAGTTTAGGCACTTTTAAAAAATGTATTAATTTTTTAGACCTCTAGGGTGCCATTAGGTAAATTACCGCTATAGGGCATTAAATGATACCCAAATCATTATAGTAGTAACACGTCTCTTATGTTAACCCTGAACTTTTAAACTATTAAACTAAATATAGCCTAGGGTGTATTATGATTGAATATCAAAAGAGAGGCTAATGATGGGCAGAGGCTGATGGAGCTCCAAGAGTCAGGCAGGCCTTGATTTTCCTGATAACTCAGACGGGGTATGTAGTTACCTTTCTATGGATATGATTAGAAACATTTTCTTCACTGGCACTTGAAGAGTTTAAGAATCTCTTCTCACCCTATTCTTTGCCCTAAGCATTCAATAGTATACTATCTACTGCCAAAACATTTCAACAAAGTAATGATCTCAATGGAAGTTTACATAGTGGCTTTTTATTTATTTATTTATATCCAATATATCTTAAAATTTGCTTTATTTTTCTGTAATTAAATTATAGTTTGATTATGCCATTTATACATTAATGTTTTCTTGTGCTGTTCTTCACATATTTTTAAATTATAGCTCAATTTAGTGTCAACTTTGAGCACCACCCCTACTAATCTCCATCATCGTTCCTAAATATAATCATTGCTGTCCATTTATACGTATACCTTCAGTGAATTACCTGTGCTAATAAATGCATATTATATGCATACATGCATATAGACTGCATCTCGTATGCATGTATGCCTCAGGAGGCACAGTTATTGATGTATACAGTGTATATGAGTTTATAAAAATAGATCATAATCTCTGTATCTTTTCTTTCTGCAACAAAATGTCTTACAGAATTTTCTTTCTTAGTACGTAGCTATCCTACTCAATCGTTTAACTGAGGCAAAAAATTTCATAAAAATAAATCAAATTTAATTACCCATTGCCCTATTGATGGACATTTTGATCAGTTGGAGTATCTTGGAAAAATAAACAAACAGTAAAGTGTATATTTTCTTGCATTACAAGAAACATGGAGGTTGTGTGTTGTCAAGGATGCATTATGAGATCATCAAATTCCTCACTTTTCATATCTCTTCTTAACAGTGTTCACCATTTAGACATTTTTCTCATGTTTACAAGATAATACACTAATTCCTACTATGACCCCTTCACATAGCCACATCCATTTGTAGAAAACAGTAAGTCACTCATATATGACCAAAAATCATGTAAAGTACCATTTTAAAAAAATGTCTTCATAAAACTTTGTTCTAGTCTTATTAGGTATGGTGGCACTACATTCTCAGACTAATCACCGTCAATGTGAATTAAACTCATTGAATAAGTAGATTTTTGATAGCCAGAAAGAAGATAGGCAAATGACTACTTGGTAATCAACTAAAGGATTTGCCACAGATTTTATTGCTCTTGTTTTATTTTTCAAATATTACAAATGATGCTTGTAAAAATATCTTTGTACAAGTCTTCGATGCACATGTGTAAATGTTTCTATGACATAGATGTAAAGATGTGGAATAGCAAACATATTGTAAATTTTAATAGCTGCATTCAAATTGCCCTGTAGGTTTTCATACCTATTTGTGTGTGGTGACCACGTAATTCATTATTTAAACAAGAATATTATTCACAGTGAAAGGGGAGATTATTAACGATTATGCCAGGTGAACAGGAAAAATATGAGACTGTCCCAGACCAACCAAGAAAATTTGATCATGCTATATTTATGCTTACTACTGGTGTATGAGAATATCTAACCAAAACTTGGTGTTCTCAAAATTTTGAATGTTACTTGAGACATAAAAATCAGAATCAGATATGGAATATGTATCTACTGGACATTTGCTTTTCATCTTTTAGGAAATATCTGTTTATTTGTGTATATATATGTGTAAATATATATATGTATGTATTTTTTCCCCAGTCATGTATGTTTCTTCAAGTCTTTTCTAAAACAGTGGTTTAACAAAATCAATGCAGTCCTATGTATCAGTCTTTTCTTTTATGTCATTTGCTTTAGTATATCTTGTTTAAAAAAAAAAAAAAGCCTAAATACCTCAGTATCTTCAATATAATTTCATGAATTTACTCATAATATTCTTTTAAATTTTTATTTTTGGTTCATTAACTATTTGTGATCAAAAACAAAAATTTAATCACATAAGGCAAGGAAATAACTTACTTATTTTCCCCACATGATAGCTAATTGTCCCAACACCATTAATTAAATTGTTATTGATTTTAAAATCACCTTCAATATCATTATTTTCATTAAAACTCAACATTTCATATTTGAGAAGGGCTTCCACTTCCCATAGTGATTGTTACAAAACTTTCTATTCCTCCATAAAAAACCAGAATATTGTGCAAAATATATGAACGAACAATTATCAGCCAATGGGAAGCATATGCAAGGCAGAGCTGTGGTCTCTGAGAGAAAGAAAAAAAAAAGTGTAAGTTAGATTGTTCCAGTTAGCTGCTTTGAGGCAGATTCCAAGTGTAGGAAAACCAAACCAAACCCGACCCGTTGCAGTCCAGTTGATTTCAACTCATAGCAACCCATAGGGCAGAGTAGAACTGTCCCATAGTGTTTCCAAGGAGGAGCTGGTAGATTTAAATTGCTCCTTTTGATTAACAGCCAAGCTCTTAACCACTATGCCAGCAGGGCTCCATAGTTTAGGAAAGGAGGAACTAAAGCAGGCTAAGGAAATGAAAAAGCAAGAAAATACTTGTATTTATTATATATATATATATAAATGGTATCTAGAATAACAAAGAAACTTAATAACTAAGTGACAAGGAGACAGACAACCCCTCAGTCCTCCAAAAATAGTCAAAGTACTAAAAAGGACACTTCAACAAACAGCACTATATATACACAACAATTTCCAAAATGAAGAAGACCGGCAAATCCAGGTGTTGATGTGAAACTAGAACTCTCAGACATTGCTAGTGGTATTGAAAAATGGTACAACCACTTTGGAAATTACTTTAGCAGCTTCTTATAAGGATAAACATAGACTTACCAAATGACCAAATAGTCCCATTCCTAGGACCTTATCCAAGAGAAGTGAAAACGTATGTCTACACACTTATTTTCAAATATTCATAGTGGCATTATTCATAATATCAGAAACAAAACCTAACTTAATGACCATCAATAGGTGAAAGCATGAATGAATATATCCATATGACAGAATTCTACTCAGTATCTCAAACCAGAAAGAAGCCAGAAGAAAGACTACTTACTCTAGTATCTAATTTAAATGCAATTCTAGAAAAGGTAAAACTATAGTTACAGAGAGTAAATCAGTGGTTGTCTGAGTCTGGAGATGGGAATGATTAACTGCAAGTGAACAAACAGGAATTTTTTGAGGAGAGGAAAATGTTCTTTATCTTGATTATAGTGTTGTTTTACTTGACTGTAAACATCTGTCAAAACTCACCTATGTATACGATTAAACAGGTGAAAAATTATATTTCAAAAAAGTCATCTTTTAAAGGTTAATAAAATATAGCCAAAGATAATACCTAAAAATACTTTTTTTCAATAAAAATAAAAATATCTTTCATAGAAATCGGAAAGTGTATCTGAGAGCACAGCCAAAACAAAATATTTTCTGAAATACATATATATTTTAAAATCATAAATTAGCACAAGTGAGGGCATAGATAGAAAAAATGCTACTGTATGTGCAAAAAAGCTATTTTTTTAATCTAACAGACCAAAAAATAAAAAAATCTCCCATTAATTGAAAAGAAATTCATCTGTGTAGAAAAGTGTAAAAGCAGAAGCTGATGTTTTTCTTTTTTCTTAGGATTCTTCATTTAAAATCAGGATATAAAATTGACTGATCTCCAGTGAACTGATAGAAATATTGAAAGAAAAACATAAATAAGGAGAGAGATATTTTTAAAAACTGGAATCAATTCAACAAATGCTAACTAAGATTTTTAAAGAGTTAGTAACTGTCACTGCAAAGTTACCAGCAATATTAAAGGTCAATTGTCCTTGAGAATTAAAGAAAGCATATATACATATAGATGTGGATAGAGAGAGGCATAAACATAGACATAAGAATTGAGCATAGATTAGCATTACAAGTAATCTTTTGGAAAAATTAGAATAAAGCATGAACCAGATTGCAGTAACCTGGGTGAATGCAAAAGACTGAAGCAACCAGCAGTACTCTGAAGAGAAATTGTACTAATTGTACTAGTATCAGTTAATATCCTCCTCTGACAGGTAAATAAATTGGTCAGAGAGACAAGGGAGAAGAACAGAGACAACCAATATTGATTTCTCTGTTGCTTTCTGGTCCTATGCCATCTGAAATTATCACTGATGAACTATAAATTGCTAGTGGATGAGTGAATGATCAACTTACACTTCAATCCCGATAATAATCCATAGTTCTGCCACAGATTTAAGGGCCTAAATATGTATTGGACCAGTTCGGAATAGGAATATTTTGCAAAAGGAATGAAAAAGAGATTCTAAATAAGATTAAAAATTTGGAAGTAAAAATGTCCTTTCAAAAACTGGATAAATTTAGACAGAAAGAAGTGGAAGATGATGTCTATTGTTGAGGAAATATATAAAAATGTAATATTTTCCCAAGCTTAGGTAAGTACATATTTATTAAAACCATTCATTAGTTTACATACTGAACTGATATAATTCACATAAGTCCTAATCAGACATTGTGAAATCCTTTTACAAATTTCTGATTGGAACAGCATTTGTTAAATTGTTATATGAAATAATATCTTAGCCCACAAAGATTTAAAAATTTTGAACAAATTTTACAATTCCATCATGAGGACTTCCTTTACTATTTTTTTTTTTCTTTTTTTATTGTGCTTTAAGTGAAAGTTTAAAATTCAAGTTAGTTTCTTATGCAGAACTTTATACACAGAATGTTATGTGATCCTAGTTGCTGTCCTTATACTGTGACAGCACACTCCTCCTTTCCACCCTGGATTTTCCACGTCCATTCAACCAGCTCCTGTCCCTTTCTACCTTCTCATACCTCCTCTGGACCGTAGTTGCCCATTTAGTCTCATGTATCTACTTGAGCTAAGAAGCACACTCTTCGCGAGTATCATTTTATGTTTTATAGTCCAGTTTAATCTTTGTCTGAAGAGTTGGCCTCGGGAATGGATTGAGTTTTGAACTAACAGAGAGTTCAGGGGCCATGTCATCTGGGGTCCCTCCAGTCTCAGTTAAACCATTAAGTCTGGTCCTTTTATTATAATTTGAGTTCTGCACTCCACTTTTCTCCTGCTCCATCAGGGACTCTGTCGTGTTCCCTGTCAGGGCAGTCATTGGCGGTAGCCATGCACCATCTAGTTCTTCTGGTCTTAGGGTGAAGGAGTCTCTGGTTTATGTGGCCCTTTCTGTCTCTTGGGCTAATATTTTCCTTGTGTCTTTGGTGTTCTTCATTCTTCTTTGCTGCAGGTGGGTTGGGACCAGTTGATGCATCTTAGATGGCTACTCACTAGCTTTTAAGATCACAGACACCACTCATCAAAGTGGGATGCAAAACATTTTCTTAAAAAACCTTGTTATGCCAATTGACCCAGAAGTCCCCTGAAACCATGGTCCCCAGACCTCCACCCCTGTTGCTCTGTCCCTCAAAATGTTTGGTTGTATTCAGGAAACTTCTTAGCTTTTGGTTTAGTCCAGTTGTGCTGACTTCCCCTGTATTGTGTGCTGTCCTTCCCTTCACCTAAGATAATTCTTGTTTAATATCCAGTTAGTGATTACCCTCTCCCTCCCTCCACACCCTAGTAACCATCAAAGAATGTTTTCCACTGTGTTTAAACCTTTTCTTGATTTCTTAAATAGTGGTCTTATACAATATTTGTTCTTTTGTGACTGACTAAATTCACTCAGCCTAATGCCTTCCAGATTCATCCATGTTATGAGATGTTTTATGGCTTCATCGTTGTTCTTTATAGTTGTGTGGCATTCCATTGCGTGAATATGCCATAACTTGTTTATCCACTTGTCCATTAACGGGCACCTAGGATGTTTCCATCTTTTTGCTATTGTGAACAGTGCTGAAATGAACATGAGTGTGCATATATCTATTTGTGTGACGGCTCTTATTTCTCTAGGATATATTCCAAGGATAGGGATAGCAGGATTGTATGGTACTTCTATTTTTAACTTTTTAAGGAAGTGCCAAATCAATTTCCAAAGTGGCTGTACCATTTTACATTCCTACCAACAGTGCATAAGTGTTCCAGTGTCTCCACAAACTCTCCAACATTTATTATTTTGTGTTTTTTGGATTAATGCTAGCCTTGTTGGGGTGAGATGGTATCTCATGGTAGTTTTGATTTACATTTCTCTAGTGGCTAATGATCATGAACATTTCCTCACTTATCTGGTAGCCACTAGAATGTCTTCTTTGGTGAAGTGCCTGTTCATAGATTTTACCCACTGTTTGAGTTATTTGGCTTTTTATGGCTGAGGTTTTGCAGTATCTTATAGATTTTAGGGATTAGACCCTAATGAGATTTTTCACAGCCAAAAATTTTTTCCCAGTCTGTAGGTTGTCTTTTTACTCTTGGTGAAGTCTTTTGCTGAGCATAAGTGTTTGATTTTTAGGAGCTCCCAGTTACCTAGTTTCTCTTACGGTGTTTGTGCATTTTACTTATCGTTTGTATTCTGTTCATTCCATGTATTAGGGCTCCTAGCGTTGTCCCTATTTTTTTCTTCCATGATATTTATTGTTTTAGATTTTATATTTAGGTCTTTGATCCATTTTGAATAAGTGTTTGTGTATGGTGTGAGGTATGAGTCTTGCTTCATTTTTTTGCCGATGAATATCCAGTTATGCCAGCACCATTTGTTAAAGAGACTGTCTTTTCCCCAGTTAATGGACTCTAGGCCTTTGTCAAATATCAGCTGCTCATAGGTGGATTAATTTATGCCTAGATTCTCAATTCTATTCCACTGGTCTATGTATCTGTTGTTGTACCTATACCAGGCTATTTTGACTACAGTGATGGTACAATAGGTTCTAAAATCAGGTAGTGTGAGGCCTTGTTCTTCTTCTTCAGTAATGCTTTACTTATCCAGGGACTCTTTCCTTTCCATATAAAGTTGGTGGTTTGTTTCTCCATCAGATTAAAAAATGCCTTTGAAATTTGGATTGGGATTGTATTGTATCTGTACATCGCTTTGAGTAGAACTGACATTTTCACAATGCTGAGTTTTCCTATCCATGAGCAAAGCATGTTTTACCACTTCTGCAGGTCTCTTTTGGTTTCTTGCTGTCCTTCGTTTTCTTTCTATAGGTCTTTTCTATCTCTGGTTAGATTTATTCCTAAATATTTTATCTTCTTGATGGCTATTGTAAATGGTATTCGTTTGGAGATTTCCTCTTCAAAGTTCTCTTTGTTGGTGTAGAGGAATCCAACTGATTTTTGTACGTTTATCTTGTATCCTGGAACTTTGCTGAAATCTTCTATTAGTTCCAGTAGTTTTCTTGTGGATTCTTTGGGGTTTTCTGTGTATAAGATCATATTATCTGCAAATAGAGATACTTTGACTTCTTCCCTAGCAATTTGGATACCCTTAATTTCTTTTTCTATCCTAATTGTTCTGACTAGGACCTCCAGCACAATATTGAATAAGAGTGGTAATAAAGGGCATCCTTGTCTGGTTCCTGTTCTCAAGGGGAATGCTTTCAGACTCTCTTCTTTTAGGATGAATTGTTTTTCTATTCTCTATTTCATTTAATTCTGCTCTAATTCTTATTATTTCCTTTCTTCTGGCTCCTGAGGGCTTCTTTTGCTGATCTCTTTCTACTTGTTTCAGTCATTGGATTAATGTTTGATTTTGGCTCTTTCTTCTTTATGGATGTGTGCATTTATTGCTATAAATTTACCTCTGAACACTGCTTTGGCTGTGTTCCAAAGGTTCTGGTAGGATGTGTTTTAATTCTCATTTGAGTCTGTGAATTTCTTTATTCCATCCTTAATTTCTTCTATACCCCAGTAGTTTTTGAGCAAGATGTTGTTCAGTTTCTGTGTGTTTGATTTTTTTTTTCCTTGTTTTTTCTATTATTGACTTCTACTTTTATGGCTTTACGGTTAGAAAAGATGCTTTGTATTCCGTTAAGGCTTGCTTTATGGCCTAATATGTGGTCTATTCTGGAGAATGTTCCATGTGTGTTGGAAAAGAAAGTATACTCGGCTACTGTTGAGTGGAGTGTTCTGTATATGTCTATGAGATCAAGTTGACTGTGACATTTAGATCTTCTATGTCTTTATTGAGCTTCTTTTGGATGTTCTGTCCTTCACCGAAAGTGGTGTGTTGAAGTCTCCTACTTTTATTGTGGAGCTGTCTATCTCTCTTTTCAGTGCTGTTAGAGTTTGTTTTATATATTTTGGAGCTCTAGCATTGGGTGCGTAAATATTTATTACGGTTATGTCCTGCTGGTGTATTGACCGTTTAACCATTGTATAGTGTCCCTTTTTATCATTTGTGGTGGATTTTACTTTAAAGTCTATTTTTTCAGACATTAATATTACCACTCCTGCTCTTTTTTGATTGTTGTTTCCTTGATATATTTTTTCCATCCTTTGAGTTTTAGTTTGTTTGTGTCCTTAAGTCTAAGGTGTCTCTTTTAGGCAGCAGATAGATGAATCGTATTTTTTTTATCCATTCTGCCATTCTCTGTTTCTTTATTGGTGTGTTCAGTCCGTACACATTCAGTGTAATTATTGATAGGTATGAGTTTAGTGCTGTCATTTTGATCTCTTTTTTTGTGTTTTGTTGATAGCTTCATTGTTCCACTTAATTTTCTGTGCTGAGTAGTTTTTTGTTATGTATTTTCATCTTTTTCATTGTAGTTGATTTTATGTTTGCTGAGTCTTTATATTTTTCTAGTTTTTTATTTTGACTTTTAGGATTGTTAGCTTCCTTTGTGGTTACTTTCCTATGTGGTTACCTATCATATGGATATATTCATTCATTCATGTGGTTACCCCTATTTTTCTAAGTTTATACCAGCCTTTAATTTCTTTATATTGCCTTGACTTCCTGCCCATATGAAAAATCTATGTCTATATTTTTTAAATCCCTCTTTTTTGTTTTAATGTTGTCATCTTTTACATATTGACATCTGTTTCCCTATTTTCATTGTTTTCACTTTTATTTGTTTTTGTGACTTCCCTATTTTGTTTGATATCTGGTTGCTCTGCCCTGTGTTCTAATTTTGGGTTGTTATCTGATGTTATTGATTTTCTAATCAGATGACTCCCTTTAGTATTTCTTGTAATTTTGGTTTGTTTTTCGCAAAATCCCTAAACTTGTGTTTATCTGGAAATGCCCTAATTTTACCATTATATTTGAGATACAGTTTTGCTGGATATATAATTCTTGGCTGGCAATTTTTTTTTACTTCAAGCCTTTAAATATGCTATCCCATTTCCTTCTTGCCTGCATATTTTCTGCTGAGTAGTCCAAGTTTTGCCTTGTTGACTCTCCTTTGTAGATGACTTTTCATTTATCCCTAGCTGATCTGAAAATTCTCTTTTTTTGGTTTTGGTAAGCTTGATTATAATATGTCTTGGTGACTTTCTTTTGGGATCTACCTCATGTAGGCTTCCCTGAGCATCTTGGATAGATACCTTCTCATCTTTCACGATATTAGGGAAGTTTTCTGCAAATAAATGTTCAACAATTCTCTCTGTATTTTCTGTTATCCTCCCCTGTTCTGGTACTCCAATCACTCGTAGGTTATTCTTTTTGGTAGAGTCCCACATAATTCTTAGGGTTTCTTCATTTTTTTAAAATTCTTTTGTCTGATTTTTCCTCAGATTAGTTGGTGTCAAGTGCTTTATCTTCTGTCTCACTAATTCTGACTTCCATTGCCTCAATTCTGCTTCTATGACTTTCTAGTGAGTTGTCTAATCCTGGAATTTTATTGTTAATTATCTGGATTTATGTTTCCTGTCTCTCTATGGATTCCTGTAGCCTATTAAATTTGTCATTATGCTCTTCTGTAATCTTCTCTTGCTTTCTCTGTGTGTTCCTTGGCATTTATGCATTTTGCCTGATCTCTTTCATGATCTTTTGAAGAGTTCTGTATATTAATCTTTTGTATTCTACCTCCAGTAATTCCAAGAAGTTCCCTTCCTCCAGAAAATTTCTTGATTCTTTGTTTTGGAAGCTTGCTGCAGCTGTCATTGTCTGTCTCTTTATGTGATTTGATATTGACTGTTTTCTCCAAGCCATTAATAAGTTATTATATTTATTTATTTTATGTTTGCTTACTGTGTCCTAGATTCTTGTTTTGTTTTGTTTTGATATGCCCAAAATAGGCTGCTCGTGTGAGCTAGTTTGATTATTGGCTCATTTGAAGCTCTGTCACCAGGTAGTTAGAGCTGTTACTAGGTATGTGGGCTCAGGAAGGAGTCTGTTTACTTTTCTTGTATGGATTCAGCTCAGGTGTCCAAGTAGTCAGTCAACAAGTGTGTAGTGCAGACTCTCACTTACAGTCCTAGATGGGAAGGGGGTTTACGGCTGCCCCTGAGTGTCTGGGAGGAAAGCATGTCCTTGTTCTCTAGAGCACATAGGTAGGTGAGTTTTGAGGCTGGACTATGGGCACCCAATGCTGTTGGCTGTAATGACTGGGAGGCACCACTTATTCTTGGACCCCTGTCTCGGGTGACTTGGTGGCATGGGTGGAGCCACCAGTCCGAAGGTCTCTGATATGGGTAGGTGAGGACCCTGCTTAATGGGCAGAGCGGTGTGAAATATCATGAACCTGCCATTCTACCAAATAGCTGATACAGTTAAAGTTAGGCTTCAGGTATATACCCTGTGGTACTGTGTTAATGAGGGTCTTCACTGTTGAAATGGGCCCACACAAGTCTATGCAAGACTGAAAGGCATTCAGAGTCCATGGACCCCTTATGCCTGTGCTTAGGCAAAGGAGTTGTGCCTACCCTGAGTTCCCAGCTTAGGGGAGCTGACAGATTATTTTTTCCTGTTTGTTAAGTTTTTCCCTCTCCAAGGCTAGGAGAAAGACCCAGGGTGTGCGATGGTTCCTACTTCTGCCCCAGGGGATGTGCCTTAAGCCAGCCAGGACCTGCTGCAAAGCATGGAGGAGACAGGCAAATGGGAGAGAGATTTTTCCCAATAGGGGTGTTTTTTGATCGCTGTGGTAGGTCAGATCCATGTCCTTATCTTTTGCTTTTCACTGTTTCTGGAGGCTGGAGTAGACTGTCTGCAGCTTGGTCTCTCCCAGTGTGGAAAATGCCTCCTGAACACCATCGTCTGCCTCAGAGAGCATGCCAGCCAGTCCAGCCTGCAAGGTGCCACTTCCTGCCAGATTAGGTCTGGCAACTCCTCACTGCTTCTGAACTGTCTCTCCCTCCCCCTGCCACTCAGTTCAGTTCCTCAACTTTGTCTTTGCTGTTCAGGGCTCCTAGATTGTCATATATAATTGATTCACTTGTTTTTTAGGGTCTTTGTTGTAAGATGGACCACAGGAAGAGTCTGACTACTCTGCCATCTTGGCCCCATCTCCTTCTTTACTAAATTTTGTTTAAGTTCAGTTTTTCAGGTAGGGATATGATGTGCATGAATGTCTCGATTTTCCTTGCTCACCTCTGGACAGGCCAACTGCAAATATTTAATCACCCTGGATTGTAGATCTTCTGTAATAAATCTTCATTGAACAAGTGGATTACACAAATCATCTGTGGATGAGTGAAACAACTTTGTTCAAACATCCATGGAAAAAGAGCTCATCCATCATAAATCAAACTATATCAGTGGATCAGACTTGATTTACTGCCTCTATCTATTACTATGGGTTTGCCTTACCTATGAGATACCATGCTTTTGCAAAAAACATGTAGTTTAGAAAAATACTGAAGAATTACCCTTTAATATTTCCTTGGAAAGACTATATTCCAGGAAAGCAATAACATCATGAGTAAAATAAGTTGCTAAATGTTATTCAGTTACCTTAATTTAGCAATGTGATATAATATAAAGATAATTTTGAAATGATCTAGAAACTGGGTACAAATCTCAGGAGATCCAATTATTAATGTGATCTTGAAAGGATATTCTCTTCATCTGTAAAATTAAAGTGGTAATAAACATCCTTATGGGTGTTGTGAGGAGTAAATGAGGTGCTCAATAAACATAAATATACACTGTTCATATTTTAGAGTATCTCTTTTTTTCCTGGCACTGGGATACATGGTAAGATATACAATACAGAGTTCTTATTTTTCACAAAGGGAAGGGCAGCAAAAATAAATTAATCAGTAAACAGTGTAATAATACTCAGACAAAGCTATCAGTTGCTGTTATTGGTTGCCATTGAGTTGATTCCAACTTATGGTGACCCAATTGTGCTTAGTAGAACTGCTTCATGGGGTTTTCAATGCTCTGAACTTTTGGAACCAGATCTTCAGGCCTGTCTTCCCAGGTCCCTTTGGCTGGGTTTGAACTGCCAACTTTTTAGCTAGTAGTCCAAGGCTTAACCATTTGTGCCACCCAGGCACTCCTTAAGCTATCAAAAGAGGATTATTAAAACTTAGGGCACTATCAATGGTAAAAGATCTAAATATATTTAGTGTCAAAGATGACTTATTTATTTATTTTCATTCAAGAACATATATACAGTCTAATTCCTATAGGTAGATAATTTTTTTTTTTAATAGAAGGGTTATGTGACAAAATTCTTCAATTTTCTAGTTTAGTATAAAATTTCATCGTATGTTCATTCAGTCATCAAAAAAAAATTTAAAGTACTAACAGTATTCCAGGACTTTAATAGAAAATTAAATATATCTATACCTTAGAGGAGAGCAGAGAAGTATACTTTTCTTCTTATGCTATCACCTAGCAATCAGTCAGATGTTTAAAATCTATAATAAAGAGATAATTTGTATTGGAGAATTGAACAACTGGTTAACCCTAGGGATGACAATTATTTTATAGACAGATGTATAATTAAGCCCAATATAATATTTGTATGTATATATATATGTGTGTGTGTGTATATACATATATAATTTAGTTCTATATATATGGAACTAAATTAATGGGATCCTGGTGGCACAGTGGTTAAGCCTTTGACTGCTAACCAAAAGGTTGGCAGTTTAAATCCGCCAGCCTCTCCTTGGAAACCCTATGGGGCAGTTCTACTCCGTCCTGTAGGGTCACTATGAGTCGGAATCAGCTCTATGCCAAGGGGGAATGCGAATATGGAAGTAAATTAACTCAGGAGATTTAGGCAGGTGTCAGGTCATAAAATCCCTTCTAAACCTTGCTAAATAAATTTTATCCAAAGCCAATGGAGCATCACTGATAGCTTTAACAAGGGAAATAATTTGATCATATTTACATTTTAGGAAGTAACTCAGGGGAAGGTGGACTAGAAGGACTTAATTCAACTCTTATATACTCTCAGAAAATATAAGGACAGTAGATAAGCCAATAAAACATATACAGAAAAGAATGTGTATAAAATACTATAGCTTATACAGATATATGTATATATACAAACATTTGTTTATATATGTATTATTATAGTATTTTATACATATATACATGTTTGTTTATTATATATATAGTCTTTTAATATGACTTCTACAGAAGGAATTGCTATCTTATGATTATTTCTACTTGTATTCTGTATAAATTATTATCCTGCAAATTATACCATCAGATGCAGCTTACAAAAAATATTTTCTGCCAAACTTAACACACTACTAAATTCAATAGCTCTTTGTTTTAGTCTTTGTAAATATTATATAAAGGCAAAAAGAGTAATAATGCTAATGAAATTTATTTATACCTATGGTGACATTTCTGTTTTTTCATGGATAGGACAAAATATCAACATGTCTTTTTAAAGGTCAAATATCTTTGCATAATATATCTCATTCACTGGGATATACATAAATTGACATGTAATTTTGCTACTCAATTCATCAAGCATTACTGTTGTCAAAACAAGCTTTCAACCTTTGTGGCACTGATATTTACCTATTTAAGAATTTTCCTCCTTTCTTTTTCTTCACATTTTCAAAATAACTTTTCATACTCATTTTTAGGAGTCCATATATGCTGATTGTATTGTTCACAGATTATTTCATAGATTATTCTTACAAAGAGGTTAGATTGATTTAGGCTGATTTTTTCCCCCCAGACAAACAAGTGTCTGATTTTGCCAACTAATCTGGAGAAAGAAGTACCATTTTCAAAAAGTCTATTTCCTTACCACATTCTCATGAAAAAGTTAGTCTAATTTGAAGCAGATACAACCTGTCCTTAGGCTTATATGTTGAGGCTTCTCCCCCAAACACAACAGTCATAGTCAAGTAAGGTATGTAAATTTTTAATTTTTAAACTATTTTCCCTAGAAATCAAAAGCATTATATGTTTAAGTTTACTACTAAGTACAGGACTTTGTATGGGAGGTACCTTTGTACAGTCTTGTACTCAAAAAACATGCTGGACCCTCACGTGAAATTCAGGGATAGAAAGCAGTTTTCTTTCTTTTTTTTTTTTTTAATTGTGCTTCATATGAAGGTTTACAGAACAAATTAGTTTCTCATTAAACAATTAATACACATATTGTTTTGCGACATTGGTTGCCAACCACGTGATGTGTCAACACCCTTCCCTTCTCGACCTTGGGTTCCTCATTTTCATTCATCCAGCTTTCTGGTCCCTCCTGCCTTTTTGTTAGAAAGCAGTTTTCTGTTTTGCACTTTGATTAAGAACAAGGGCTCAAAATGAGATGGAATTCTGGAAACACCACTTCCTAACTGTTCACTTTAGGCAAGACTCATAATCATTCTGTGAGTTGGTTTCCTCATCTGCAAAATGATGATAACAACAACAACAACAACAACAACAACAAAATTACCTTTAAGTTAATTCCAACTCATAGCGACCCTATACGGCAGAGTAGAACTGCCCCATACGGTTTCCAAGGAGTGCCTGGTAGATTCGAACTGCCATCCTTTTGGTTAGCAGTCAAATGCTTAACCATTGCACCACCAGGGATCCTAAAAAGGTGACAGTGATATAAATATAAAATTAAATGAAATATGCATGCAAACTTCTTAGGCAAATGCAAACATCTACTAAATATCAAAAACTATTAAATAAAAAAGAAAAGAAAGGGCCTAAAATGTAATGATTTGTTTTATAGGGCCATGAGATATTCTTGATTCATAAAGATCCACGTTCCTTCTTTGTGTAAGAGTTATCTCCTCTCACTGGATTTATTGTGCTCCATGTCCTATTTTAGGAAACAATGAAAGTTCTAAAATCACTCATGAACTAATAATCTTTTTTATTTTAAATCAAAGACTGAATTATCCTAAAAAAATGAAGTGTATTTTTGGAGACACAAATCAAAATAAATGAAATGATTTAATAGAACCCTTAAAAACAAACTATATACCTGTTTCAATTTGTTTTCTCTCAAATAGATGAAATTGGTGCTAATATAAAATTTTTATTATTTAAAATAATCAGTGATATTGATGATGGATTATAGTTTGTTAGACAGCTGTCAAGTATCATACATATAAATGTAACATTACCCCACTGCCCCATTTCTGTTGAGTCAATGGTGCAGTCATTAAGCACTTAGCTGCTAACCAAAAGGCCAGCTGTTTGAGCCCACCAACCACTCCATGGGAGAAAAATGTGGTAATCTGCTTCTGTAAAGATTTAAAGCCTTAAAAGCCATATGGGGCAGTTCTACTCTATCCTATAGGGTCGCTATGAGTTGAAATTCAACATCAGTATGCAGCTAATACAAACCAGGCACTGTGTTAGGAATACAGAGGTAAACAAAACAGACACGTTATCCCTGCTCTCATCTTTCTTATGCCGTCAATAATCTCTTTTCTTATCCACCTCCTCTTTCAAATTTTTGCCTCAATTTGATAGTTATCAAAATCATAGCACCAATGCTAGAATACTGTGTAAAATGGAAGTCACTGTGCTTCAGGATTGAGCAAAAGGCTGTCATGTAGTTTCTGTACCTTATCTTTGTGACAAATTTTAATTAACTACAGGTACTTGTCTTTATTTTGTAGTTTTCTTTATTAAAAGATTTAGTTTTCCAAATCTTTAATATATGATCACAATAAAAACAACAAAAACAAATATCCACTAACATAATTAAGAAATTTAACGCATTTTCTATTAGAGGTAATGTTAGGTGGTTGTTGTTAGGTGCCATCAAGTAGTTTCTGACTCATAGTGACCCCATGCACAACAGAAGGAAACACTGCCCAGTCCTGCGTCATCCTCACAATCGTTGTTATGCTTGAGCCGATTGTTGCAGCCACTGTGTCAATCCATCTTGTTGAGGGTTTTCCTCTTTTTCGATGACCCACTGTACTTTACCAAGCATGATGTCCTTCTCCAGGGACAGTAGAGGTAATATCAAACAAAAAATAAGAAAACCTGTTTCTATTACTTCATTAACAAAAAGGGTGACTTTAGGTAATTTAATTTGTTTTTGTATATAAGCTTTCTTATTTGTCAAATGGAAACAAAAAAATAGTCCTAATTATGTTTAAATGCAAATAACACCATGCCATGTTCACTTTAGAAACAGTATAGGATTCAAGTCCTAGTCCTACGCTATTGTAAGCATTCCTCAAACGTTCCACTATTGTCTTAAGTTACGTCTGTGTAAATAATCACACACATACAAATAAAAGGAATTTTTGAAGTTACTAGATTTAAATTCTAAAATTTAAAGTCTTATAGAGGTATTAACGGTTATTAATGGTAATAAAATAGTTTTCTTTACAAAGGAAACATATAAGTAAAACTTACAAAACTCGTACAAATTGATTCCTTGTACTTTTATGATAGTAAAATTAAAGTTCCGAAAATTTGAAGTGTCTCTAAACTTTTCTTCTTTTGCTTCTTTTTTGGTTGTGCTAAATATAAATATAGATATAGATGTAGATATAAATATACATATAAACATAGATGTAATATTGATATAAATATGGATATAAAACAATAATAATAATATGATAATAACACATCTGCCATTTCAACATTGTAACAATTTATTGTCAAATTACATCACATTTATTGTCAAAAAGAACATTTCAAAATGAATCCTGAGTATAATGCAGTCATTGATAGGAAAATATCCATAAACCTACAAGGAAGACCAGTTAATATGACTGTTATACTCACTCTTAACGGCATGATTATGTTCCAAAGAACAGGTTGTTATGCGAAAATCAGCATTAAGTGAAAATGGAAAATAACCACATCAGCTCACAAAATGGAGGATGACTACATCATTACATAACTGCCAAATTACATCATTATCTAATTGCCAAACCACTGAGAACCATGGCCCAGCCAAGCTGACACATAACTTTAACGATCACAGCCAGCGTTACTCTCGCCTTGTGCTTCTGCATTTGTTACTGCCAGACTTACGTCACTAATTCACAAAATAGTCCGGTAGTAGATGTTTTACTATTGTCAAGTGAAAAGTAAGTGTATTCAAATTTACTCACCAACCACTAATGTCAAAGATGAAGAAATTAAACATTATTACCAACTTATGCAGTGTGAATTGATCAAACAGGCAATTAAGATGTATTGATAATTACTGATGATTAGAATGTGAAAGTTGGAAACAAAAAAAGATGATCAGTAGTTGGAAAATATGGCCTCGAAGATAGAAAGGATGCCTGTGAGCCCATGATAGAATTTTGCAAGAACAACAACCTCTTTATAGGAAACAACATTTTTGAACACTATAAACAGTTATTAGAAACACGGACCTCACTGAATGTAATACATAGGAATCAAATTTGCTACTGTGGAAATGACAATGGAGAAACTCAATATCATCAGTCACAGCAAGTCTGGGAGTCAGCTGCAAAATGGACCATTAATTGCTTATACACAAGTTCAAGCTGAAGCTGAAGAAAATTGAAATAAGTCCATGAACAGCAAAGTAATCTTGAGTATATGCTAATGAATTCAGAGAGCATCTGAAAAATAAATTTGATGCATTGAACACTAATGACTGAAGACCAGACAATAACATCAAGGACATAATACATAAAGAAAACTAAAGGCCATTAAAAAGACAGGAAAGAAAGAAAAGACCAAAATGGATGTCAGAAGGGACTCTGAAATTTGCTTTTGAAAGTAGAGTATCTAAAGCGAATGGAAGAAATGATGAAGAGTTGAAAAGAAGATTTCAAAGGGCATCACAAGAAGACAAAGTAAAGTATTATGATGAAATGTAGAAAGACCTTGCATTACAAAATCAAAAGGGAAGAACGCTCTCAGCATTTGTCAAGCTGAAAGAACTGAAGAAATAATTCAAGCCTCGAGTTGCAATATTGATGCATTTGAATTGTAGTGTTGGAGATGAATATTGAATATATCATAGAATGAACAAATGTGTCCTTAGAAGCAAGGATAGTCAGATTTTGTCTAATGTACTTTGGACATATTATAAAGAGAGACCAGTGCCTGGAGAAGGACATCAAGCTTGGTAAAGTTAGAGGGTCTGCAAAAAAGGGGAAGACCTTCACGATTTGAATTGACACAGTGGCTGCAACAATGAGCTCAAACATATCAACGATTGTGAGGATGACTCAGGACTGGGCAGTGTTTCATTCTGTTGCTCATAGGGTCCCTATGAGTAGGAATCGACTTGACGACACCTAATAACAACAACAACATACATTTTACATATTCTGATATTAATAATAATCTATTAATTAATATGAAAACTTAGGAACAATTCATATTCTTACTCTTTTATTGGTTACTGTATCAATTAATGGAGTCCCTACATTATCAATTGTAGAAATGATTAAGTGCTCTACAACTAGCTAAAATGTTGGAAGTTTGAACCACCCACAGGCACCTTGGAAGACAGCCCTGATGATCTGCTTTCAAAAGTTAGCAGCCTTGAAAACCCTATGTTGTTGTTGTTGGGTGTCATTGCGTCAGTTCCGACTCAAAGCAACCATGTGTATAATGAAACGAAACACTGCCTGATCCTGAGCCATCCTCACAATCATGGCTATGTTTGAGCCCATTGTTGAAGCCACTATGTCAATATCATCTTGTTGAGGGTTTTCCTCTTTTTCACTGAACCTCTACCAAGCATGATGTCCTTCTCCAGGGATTTGTCCCTCCAGACAACATGTCCAAAGTATGAGGGATGAAGTCTCACCATACTGGCTTCTAAGGAGCATTCTGGCTGTACTTCTTCCAAGACAGATTTGCACATTCTTCTTGGAGTTCATGGTGTATTCAATGTTCTTTACCAACACGATAATTCAAAGACATCAATTCTTTGGTCTTCCTTATTTATTGGCCAGCTTTCGCATGCATATAAGGTGACTGAAAATACCATGGCTTGGGTCAGGTGCACCTTAATCCTCAAAATGACATCTTTGCTTTTTAACACTTTAAAGAGGTCTTTTGCAACTGATTTGCCCAATGCAATATGTAGTTTGATTTCTTGACTGCTGCTTCTAGGGGCGTTGATTGTAGATCCAAATAAAATGAAATCCTTGACAAAATATGTTCTTTATTATCATAATGTTGCTTATTGGTTGAGTTGTGAGGGTTTCTGTTTTCTTTACATTAACTTGCAATCCATACTAAAGCTGTAGTCTTTTATCTTCATCAACAAGTGCATCAATTCCTCTTCACTTTTAGCAAGCAAGCTTGTGTTATTTGCATATAGCAGTTTGTTAATGATTCTTCCTCCAATCCTGATGTCATGTTCTACTTCATATAGTCCAGCTTCTCAGATTACTTGCTCAGCACACAGATTGAATAAGTATAGTGAAAGGGTACAACCCTGATGCACATCTTTCCTGACTTTAAATCACACAGTATCCCCTTGATCTGTTCAAATGACTTCCTCTTGGTCTATGTACAGTTTCCTCATGATTACAATTAAGTGTTCTGGAATTCCCACTCTTCACAGTGTTATCTATAAATTATTATGATCCACCTAGTCAAACGCTTTTGCATAGTCAATAAAACACAATAAACAACTTTCTGTTATTCCCTGCTTTCATCCAAGATCTATCTGACATCAGCAATAATATCCCTTATTCCATGTCTTCTTCTGAATCCAACTTGAATTTCCTACAGTCGCCGGTTGATGTATGGCTTCAATCGTTTTTGAATGATCTTCAGCGAAATTTTACTTGTGTGTGATATTGATAGTGTTTGATAATGTCCACATTCTGTTGGATCATCTTTCTTTGTAATGGGCACAAGCAGGGATCTCTTCCAGTCAGTTGGCCAGGAAGCTGTCTTTCAAATGTTGGATACCTTATGGGGCAATTCTACTCTGTCCTATAGGGTTGCTATGAGTCAGAATCAACTTGTTGGCAATGGGTATAATTCAAAGATAACTTGAAAACCTCTTTTGATGCAAAATGCTTTCTTATCATGGCCAGTTTCATGCACTCACCAAGTCCAAACATCCTCATGGACAGAAACCCAGAAGAGACATCATTTTCAATAATTTATTTTCATTATTAATCTTTCAAAATAAAGTTTCATATATGCTGCATCAATTTTTGTAAATTAGCCTGGTTTCCACTTATAGATACAATGATGTTAACTAAAATATTACATTATATTGTATCATACTATATTACAATGAATATCAAGTACTCACAACGCAAGCTGAATAACTGAAAGTATACAAATAGATGGATAATCAATTCCCAGCCCCGTGAAACTCCATATCTGCTGCAAGAACTGCATGCAAGCTTTTTCTTGTGTCTCATTGTCAAGTCTAGAGTTTCATGATATAGATTTTAATGGAAAAGGAAAAGTATTTTCAAATATTTACAGAGGGATCCAAGCAGGAGCTAGGTAGAAATGCATTTGAGTTCTGGAATGTAGTTCTAAGAACTCTGTCATTCCCCTACTCACTGATTTCTAAAATATAGCCTTCTCCCTTGTGGAGAATTAATTGCTTGCCCCCTAAATGCCAGGGCATTTACCTATCAAAGTAATTTATTGCAATCCGGTTATAACTCTATAACTCATTGTTCTGGGTAGCAAGACCTCAGTGTAGTCTTCACCTGTGTAAGTAGGAGATCTTTTTGTGTAATGTGCATTTTGTTAGCTGATGATGAAAAATATCATTATATCATTTATTACAGTTTCTACCTTTAGTCCACATTTTCAGTGACCTAACTTGCTATGGTATATCTTGTGTGATGTAGCTTTTACAATATTCCACAATAAAAATTAGGGTGAATTATTTTTCAGATCCCTCTGCTTCCTTCCCAGATGAATGACAATTTGATGATGTGTGAGTTTTGTTGCCCTTTTAGTCTCATATGTCATAGGAAGCTTTCTCAGCAAGTCTTTTCTACTTTCTGGTTCATCTATAGTTGATTTCCTTATTTGCAGTATTTTTTTTCCTACATTTTCTACCCATACCCTTGAACTTTGCTGATTAAGTATTATCTATTTCCCATGAAAAATCTTACAGCACACTCTGACCAACCCTCCTATATTTCTTCTCCTTCTCTTTCCCTACTGTCAACACTCCATTCCAACCTACAAACCACTTTCATCATACCTTACTTTTTCTCATTGTTCACACAAAGTTAGCTCAGCCAGTCAATCATACAGACTGCTTTACAAGCTACCTTTCATGTTTGTTTTGATGGTGGCTTTCGGCTAATAAGTGGATACCTTGACTGCTTCTAGTATAGTCCCATTTTACAGAGTGCAGTCTCCAAAGATTTATATTCAATCCTTATTTCATTATAAGAAGGCTTAGCAGGGAAAACAAACCAACAAAAACAACAATATACCTTTATGTGAGAGGTTCTCAAATTTTATTTTAACATGCATACAAATCACAGTACCAGCTTGTTAAAAGTGTATATTCTATTTTTGACCCATTAGATATTCTGATTTAACAGCAGGGGTTGGAAACCAGGAACTTATATTTTAACAGAAACCCCAGTATATTTTGTTTCAGACGGACTGGGTTGCTTTAACATAATTTGATGACCATAGCTCCTGAGAACAATTCCACTATGGTAATATTTAGTTTTTTTCCAAAATTTATACCTAGCAATTTTATTATCATCATTGCTATTGCATTTGGCCTAGAGGGAGCCTGGGAGACAGTTTTCTTTCAGTATCCAGGGAATACATATTCATTGTTATCACTAGATGGATAAATATCATTTAATTTTTCATTCATACTCTTATTCCACAGAAGACATTTTTATCCAGTTAATTCCTATCCAAAATTATGCATGTTTCATTCACTGTTAGAAAAGTATCTCCAGCTATCTTCTATGACATTTATCACCTTCTGTTTTTGAGTTAGTAATGAACATGACTAACAATCCCAGAATGCTTTATGTTACTTTGAGAGCAGGTCAGAAAACTGTCATTTGGTACCCGAGGGAAACCCACCAAAAGATGGCCCTGATACCTTCAGAATTTGAATAGCTAGAAATGTTTTGTAAATATTAGAAGGATGTCCCCAGGTTCTTTCTTTTGCTTAAGAAGTTATTGAATACTTATTAAAGGCCATATCATATTTTCTAAACCATTTGTTATGGATTAAATTGTATCCCCCCAAAAGATGTGTTGAGATTTTAACCTCTGTACCTATGAATGCAATACTATTTTGAAATAGGTTTTCTTTTGTTCTGTAAATAAGATTATACTGGAATAGAGTATGTCCTAACCCTAGTACCTTTTGAGTGTGTTATAAAGAGGAGAACAAACACAGACACACACACAGAGAAAGACACCATATGAAGATCCCTCTTGAGGCCAAGAGACAAGGATCTTCCCTTAGGACTGACAGAGAGAGCCTAGCCCTGTCCATGCCCTGTTCTTCAAAATCACTCACTTGTGGTATTTTTATTACAGTAGCACTAGATAACTAAGATGTCATTGATATAGAAAGTTAGAAAAATCAGAGTTTAGTACATGTACAGCATATATTTGGCATCAGTTTTAGAAGTATACAAGTATACATATAGGTGAACGTGTGTATATATGTATATATGTGTATATACATATGTACTTACATATATGTATATACATATATATCCATACAAGCAGCCCTGGTGGCACAGTGGTTAAGAGCTTGGCTGCTAACCAAAAGGTCGGCAGTTTGAAGCCACTAGCTTTTCGTTAGAAACCCTAAGGGGCAGTTCTACTCTGTTCTATAAGGTCTCCATGAGTAGGAATCGATTTGACGGCAATAGGTTTGGTTTTGTTATGGTTATATGTACATATATATAGTCACAAACTTTTTCATCAAAAACTGTGATCGGTTGTAAAATAAATAGTCTTTAGGAAAGAAACACTTGACTATTATTATCACTTCAATCATTCAAGATACACTGTAAGCTGTTGATTATTTCCTAGGAGGGTTTCCAAGGAGCAGCTGATGGAATGAACTGTCAACCTTTTGGTTAGCAACCGAACTCTTAACCGCTGTACCACCGGGTGAACTTAAAATGATGTAGGTTTTTCTTCCTCCACAGTTCTTAAATTATTTCCACTAAGTAGTAAAGCTTTTGAGCTTTCATATATTTGAAGGGTAACAAAGATAACTTAACTGTATGCTATCTCATTGAAATACTGTATAGAGCACAGCTATCAAAATGACATTTATAAGTTTCTAAGTGAACGCTACTCCTATACTGAAGTAAAATGCTTTGATTTCAGATCGAGTGGTTGGGTGGAAAAGCATTGCTGCTTCTTGTAGATATGACTCAGTCTTCTGTGAGATAGTTTTAATACTTAAATAGGTTATTTGAGACCTGGTGGCACAGTGGTTAAGAGCTTGGCTGCTAATGCTAACCAAAAGGTCAGTAGTTCGAATCCACCAGCTGATCCTTGGAAACCCTAGAGGACAGTTCTACTCTGTCTTATAGTGTCGCTATGAGTTGGAATTAACTTGACAGAAAGGGGTTTAGTTTTTTATAAACAGGTTACTGTAATTTAAATAATACTTATAAATCCTTACAGAACCAGAATTCACAGAGATAAAAAAACAAAAAAGTGCAGTACTATGTGGAAAACTACAATACTATGACTTAAGCAGGTTTAAACATGATACTTGAATCCATTTTTAACTGTTTTCTTTTTAAATTTCATTATTTTATCCATAATCAGATAAGTAGTACATAAACTAATTGGGATGTCCCAAATAAATATAAATCATAGAAGCAGTATGATTTAATTAATATAGGACAGAAGTAGAGAAGATAAGATTTGATATTATGTCCCACAGGGCCCTGGCACCAGAATTTCTTGATCCACACTTTTTTATTTTTCGTTTTAACTATGAAACATCAAATATATCTATTCTTACTACCTCATAGAACAATCATGTTAATAAAAAAATAATTTGGGAAAACATTGAAAATCTCAACATGTAGATACATGCAAGTCACTGATATTCATCATCTAAAACAGAGCTCTGTTTTCACATAGAGGTTTGTAGTTGTTAGTTACAATCAAGTCAGCTCAGACTCCTGGACAACCTTATGCATAACAGAACAAAATGCTGCCTGATCCTGCACCATCTTCATGATCATGGATATGCTTGAGTTCATTGTTAAGGCTATTTAGGATTTCCTTTGTTTTCAGTGGCCCTCTACTTTACCAAACATGATGTATTTTTCTAGCGATTGGTCTTAGAAGAATAGAACTTGTCCTAAGCAACTGGAAAAACCCCAATTATTTATCTTATCTGAAAAATGAAATTTTTGTTTGCTCATCAAAATCTGAAGACACCGATAGCAGTTTTTCAAATTGAGAAATGCTTTATGTTAATATTAAATAGTGTAAGAAAACATTACTGAGAACGAGGCCTTCTATGTTAACTTGCTGTTTTTCTCTTAATGCCAAATACAGGCATCCTCGTGCATTTCTCAAGTCTGTCCCTAAAACTGTTCCTCTGGAGGCACGTTTTCCATTTTAACACACTCTTGCCTCTTCTCACTGAATTCAAATTGCTTATAATATTCAGCTGAGCTCTACCTAAAATCTGTCCTATACCTCTAACCCTATTCATCTCTCTCCATTTATTTCCCAACCACGACACCTGGCTCCTCAAACACACTAGGTGTGTCTAACCACAGTGCTTTTAAGAGCATACAACTCAAAACACGTATGCTTTGCTCCTTGATATCACGTAAGTTTAAGTTTAAACATCACTTTCACGAAAAGGACTTTACTGACAACAGAAGGCCCAGAAATTCTTCCCACCATCAAACCACCCAAGTCATCCTCTATCACATCTTTTTATTTATTTATTTTTCTTTTATACCATTTAGTGCTTTAGGAAATTATTGGGCCTATTTTTTACAGTTACCACATTAATATTTGCATTTACTCATAGACGTTAAATACCATAGAGGAAAACGATTTATATAGCTCTCTGTTGTCAACCCTGTCTTTGAAACAAAGTCCAACACGTAAAACAATGAACATAGGAGCATGCGAACACTCAAATACACAGTGTTTGGTTGAAACTGGGCCATATGGCCTTTAACATTCCATTTTGCATGTCTCTTCCTAACTCTAAGTTCAGCAACATCGCAGTGGTAGCTAAAATTGGCCAGATAGGAGTATTTTCACCTCAGAAATCAGCAAACACTATTAATGAGGTCTTTTTATTTCCTTTTTTTCTATTTTCTGGAGAGTCAGTTGGTAAACATCTACTAACTCACCACTGTATGAGTGTGTATATATATATATATATATATAACCAAAAAAAAAAAAAACCAAAACCATTGCCGTTGAGCTGATTCCGACTTACAGTGACCCTATAGGACAGAGTAGAACTGTCACATAGGGCTTCCAAGAAGCAGCTGGTAGATTTGAACTGACAGCCTTTTAGTTAGCAACCAAATGCTTAACAACTGCACCACCAGGGCTCCAAATATACATATACATATATATACAGTTGTTGTGTGCCGTGAGTTGATTCTGACTCATGGTGACCCTACCGCACAGAGGAGAACTGCCCACAGTGTTTTCTAGATTGTAATCTACAGGAGCAGATCACCATGTACTTTTTCCTTCAGAGCCAGTGTGTGGGTTTCAGCCGTTGGGTTAGCAGCCAAGCACTTAACTATTGCACCACCAGGGCTCTCTCTATATATATATGTATGTATATGTATGTATAAATATGTGTGTTGTTGTTAGACACCACCAAGTCTTTTTTAATTCATAGCAGCCCTACGTACAACAGAACAAAATACTGCTCAGTCCTGCACCATCCTCACAATCGTTATGCTTGAGCCCATTATTGCATCATCTGTGTCAATCCATCTGGTTAAAGGTCTTCCTCTTTTTTGCTGACCCTCTCCTTTACCAAGCGTGATGTCTTTCTCCAGGAACTGATCCCTCCTGATAACATGTTCAAAGTATGTGAGATGAAGTCTCATCATCCTTGCTTCTAAGGAGTATTCTGGCTGTACTTCTTCCAAGACAGATTTGTTCATTCTTCTGGCACTCCTTGGTATGTTCAATATTCATCGCCAACACCATAATTTAAATGCATCAATTCTTCTTCAGTCTCTTTTATTCATTGTCCAGCTTTCCCATACATATGAGGTGATAGAAAACACCACAGCCTGGGTCAGGCATACCTTAGTTCTCAAAGTGACTTCTTTGCTTTTTGACATTTTGAAGAGGTCTTTTGCTGCAGATTTGCCCAATGCAATGAGTTGTTTGATTTCTTGACTGCTGCTTCCATGAGTATAGATTATGCATTCAAGTAAAATGAAATCCTTGACAATTTCAAACTTTTCTCCATTTATTATGATGTTGCTTATTGGTCCAGCTGTGACGATTTTTGCTTTCTTTACGTTCAGGTGTAATCCATACTGAAGGCTGACGTCTTTGATCTTCGTCAGTAAGTGCTTCAAGTCCTCTCCACTTACAGCAAGCAAGGTTGTGTCATCTGCATAATGCAGGTTGCTAAAGGGTCTCCCTCCAATCCCAATACCCGTTCTTCTTCATATAGTTCAGCTTCTCAGATTATTTGCTCAGCATACAGAGTGAATAAGTATGTTGAAATGATACAACCCTGACACACACCGTTCCTGACTTTAAACTATGCAGTGCCCTCATGTTCTGTTCGAGTGACTGCCTCTTGGTCTATGTACAGCTTCCGCATGAGCACAATTAGGTGTTCAGGAGTTCCCATCCTTCACACAGTCAAATGCCTTTGCATAGTCAATAAAACACAGGTAAACATCTTTCTGATATTCTCTGCTTTCAGCCAGGATCCATCTGACATCAGCGATGATATCCCTGGTTCCACGTCCTCTTGTGAATCTGGCTTGAATTTCTGGCAGTTCCTTGTTGATGTACTGCCGCAGCTGCTTTTGAATGATCTTCAGAAAAATTTTACTTGCGTATGATATTATTGGTACTGTTCTATAATTTCCACATTAGGTTGGATCACCTTTCTTTGGAATAGGCATAAATATGGATCTCTTCCAGTCGCTTGGCCAGGTAGCTGTCTTCCATATATCTTGGCATAGACGAGTGAGCACTTCCAGAGCTGCATTTGTTTGTTAGAACATCTCAATTAGTATTCCGTTAATTCATAGTGTCTTTTTTTTTTTTTTTTTTTGCCAATGCCTTCAGTGCAGCTTGGACTTCTTCCTTCAGTACCATCGGTTCCTTATCATACTCTACGTCCTGAAATGGTTGAATGTCGACCAATTCTTTTTGATGTAGTGACTCCATGTATTCCTTCCATTTTCTTTTGCTGCTTCTTGCCTTGTTTAATGTTTACCATGTAGTATCCTTCATTATTGCAACTCAAGGCTTGAGTTTTTTCTTTAGACCTGTCAGCTTGAGAAATGTCAAGCTTGTTCCTCCCTTTCGATTTTCTAAGTCCAAGTCTTTGCACAAGTCATTATAATTCTTTACTTTGTCTTCTCAAGCGGCCATTTGAAATTTTCTGTTCAGCTCTTTTACTTCATCATTTCTTCCATTTGCTTTAGCTACTTGACATTCAAGAGCAAGTTTCAGTCTCTTCTGTCATCTATTTTGTCTTTCCTTTCTTTTCTGTCTTTTTAATGACCTCTTCCTTTCTTTATGTATGATGTCCTCAATGTCATTCCACAACTTGTAGTGTCTTTGGTCATTAGTGTTCAGTGTGTTGAATCTATTCTTGAAAAGATCTCGAAATTCAGGTGGAATATACACAAGGTCATATTTCGGCTCTTGTGGACTTGTGCTAATTTTCTTCAGCTTCAACTTGAACTTGTATATGAGCAATTGATGGTCTGTTCTGCAGTTGGTCCCTGGCCTTGTTCTGACTGATGATATTGAACTTTTCCATTGTCTCTTTCCACAGATGTAGTTGATTTGATCCCTATGTATTCCACTGGGCAAGGTCCATGTATATAGTCACCGTTTATGTCATTGAAAAACAGTATTTGTAATGAAGAAGTCATTGGCCATGTGCTCTCTGGCATCGTTTCTATCACCAAGGCCATATTTTCCTACTACTGATCCTTCTTCTTTGTTTCTAATTTTCACATTCCCATCACCAGTAATTATCAATGCATCCTGATTACATGTTTGATCAATTTCAGACTGGAGAAGTTGGTGAAAATCTTTAATTTCTTCATTTTTGGCCTTATGGTTGGTGTGTAAATTTGAATAAGAGTCATATTAACACGTTAAATATGTGTGTATATTAAATATATACATATTAAATATACACATTAAATATGTGTATGTATGTATATAGGTTGTTTTTAGGTGTCATCGATTCAGTTCCAACGCATAGTGAGTGACCTTATGTACAACAAAACAAAACACCACCTGGTCCTGTGCCATCCTCACAATCATTGCTACCTTTGAGCCCATTGTCGCAGCCACTGTGTCAATCCATCTCGTTGAGGGTCTTCGTCTCTTTCGCTGACCCTCTACTTTACCATGCATGATGTCCTTCTCCAGGGATTGGTCCTTCCTGATAACATGACCAAGGTACATGAGATGAAGTCACACCATCCTTGCTTCTAAGGAGCATTCTGGTGGCACTTCTTTCCAAACAGATATGTTTGTTCTTCTGGCAGTCCATGTTATATTCAATATTCTTTGCTAACAACGTAATTCAAAGCCATGGATTCTTCTTTGGTCTTTCTTATTCATTGTCTGGTTTTCATATGCTTATGAAACCCATTGTAATGGAGTGGATTCCAACTCATATGAGACAACTGAAAATATCACGTCTTGGCTCAGGTGTGCCTTAGTCTTTAAAGTGACATCTTTGCTTTTAACACTTTAAAGAGATTTTTTGCAGCAGATTTAAATGCAATATGTCGTTTAATTTCTTGACTACTGCTTCCATGGGCATTGATTATGGATGCAAATAAAATGAAATCCTTGACAACGGCAATATTTTCTCGTTTGTCATGTTGTTCCTTATTGGTCCAGTTGTGAGGATTTTTTTTTCTTTATGTTGTTGTTTAATCCATACTGAAGACTGTGGTCTTTGATTGTCATCAATAAGTGCTTCAAGTCCTCTTCCCTAACAACAAGCAAGGTTGTGTGATCTGCATATTGCAGGTTGTTAATGAGTCTTCCTCCAATCCCTATGCTGCATTCTTCTTCATATAATTCAGCTTCTCAGATTATTTACTCAGTATACAGCACATAATATTCTAACCTTATCTTATATATTCTTTGTTCAAACCCTAGAGTCAACTATTCCTCCAAGGCGCCATGGTTCGTTTTTAATTATTTTTTATTGTGGTAAATGTATATTACATATAAAACAAAGCATTTAACATGTCAACCATTTTCCCATGTACAACTCAGTGACGTTAATTAAATTCATCATGTTGTGCAACCATCACATCATAGCTTCCTTTATTGGAGAATAATATTAGAAATCAATATCTGGGAACTAATTAGATTTGTTGGTCATATTTTAAGTTCTGTCCTGGGAATCCCTTAACTCCTAAATGAGTTTTGCTGAATTTTTATACATTAAGGTTCACTGTTGGTGCTATAAAGTTCTATGGGTTCTGAAAAATATATATGTCATATACTACCACTATATGCTATCAAACACAATAGAATTAACACTCTAAATAATCCTATATACTTTAACACGTTCTCTTTCTTAAACACCTGGCAAACACTGATCCATTTGCCAAAGTTATATCTTTGCTTTTTCTAGAATTTCAGATAAATGGAGTCATATGGTATATAACTTTTCAGCCTGGCATCTTTCACTTAACAATATGTACTTAAAATTTATCTTTGTTTTTATGTGTCTTGATATAACATTCCTTTCAATTGTTGAATATTATTCCATTGTGTAAATCTACACAGTTCATTTACTCATTTACTTGTTGAAGGACGTTTTTTATAATTCCAGATTTTGGAAGTGTGAATGTGAATAAAGCAGCTATAAACATTTGCATGCAAGTTGTTGTATTGTTATAGGTTTTCAAGTCAATTGGATAAATACCTAGAAGTGTGATTACTGGATCATTTGCTAATACTATGCTTAACATTGCATGACTCTGCCAAATTATGTTCCAAACTGCTGTAAAATTTTGCATTCCAATCAACAATTAAGGAGGGTTCCTGTTACTATGCATTCTTGCCAGCAGTAAGTTTTGTGAGACCTTTAGATTTTAGTAATTTTTTAATATGTGTAATGGTATCTTATTGCTTTAACTTACAATTTCATAATACCAGTGAAGCAAGGATGAGACTATGTCTCACATACTTTGGAAACGTTATCAGGAGGGATCAGTCCCTGAAGAACGACATCATGCTTGGTAAAGTAGAGAGTCAGTAAAAAAGAGGAAGACCCTCAATGAGATGGATTGACACAGTGGCTGCAACAAGGAGCTCAAGCATAACAACTATTGTGAGGTAGTGCAGAACCAGGCAGTATTTTTTTCCGTTGTACATAGGGTCACTATGAATCAGAACAAACTTGACAGCACCTAACAACAACAATGCCAAATGAAAGGAGCCCTGGTGGCGCAATGGTTAAGTGCTTGCCTGCTAACTTAAAGGTCTGTGGTTCAAGTGCACCAGCAGCTCTGTGGGAGAAATATGTGGTAGCCTACTTCCACAAAGATTACAGCCTTGGAAACATTATGGGACAGTTCTACTCTGTTTTATAGGGTCACAATGAGTTAGAATCACCTCAACAGCAACAGGTAATGACAAATAAAGTTGGGCACAATTTCATGTGATTATTTGGTATTTGTATCTTCATTGGTGAGAAGTCTGTTCAGATCTTTTGTCCATTTTTAATTTGCTTTTATTTCCTTTTCTTATTGTTGAGTTTTAAATATTCTTTATATATTTAGTATATTTTGCATGTGTTTTGCATATTTTCTCCAACTCTTTGGCTTTTCATTCTTAGAGCAGGGATTTTTCATTTTAATGAAGATCTTTTTTTTTTTTTTTTCCTTTCATGGATTGTGTTTTTAATATTTTATCTAGAAGTGCCTCAGCAAATGGAAAGCCACCATATTTTTCTCTTGTATTTTCTTCTGAAGGCTTACAATTTTCCATTTGATGTTTTTGTCTATGATGCATTTTGACTCAATGTTGTGTGAGGAGTAACGACTGGATTGGGTCTCTTTTTTTTAATGGCAAGACTTAATCTTTCTTACTTTGGACATGTCATTGGGTGGGTAAGACCAATTGCTGGAAAAAGACATTGTATTTGGTAAAGTAGAGGGTCACCAAATGTGAGTGAAACTCTCAATGAGGTGGACTGATACAATAATCTCAATAATGAACTCAAACATACCAAAGGTCATGAAGATGGCACAGGACAGGCCGATGTTTCATGCTGTTATATATATGGTCGCCATGAATCGAAGCCAACTTGACAGTGGCTAACAACAACAACAACCAGTAAAAGAAAATCTGTAATACCCACTGTGCTCTGGTTTTTTGCCTTTTGCCATTTGCTCCATAGTCTTTTCCTAAAATCACACTCTGGAAAGTAGGGTTGAAATATCTTTCCTTATCCACCCCAGCCATGTTGCTTTAATGAAAATTAAAATACAGAATTAATGCACAAAGCAGAATGCTATTATGACTCCCTTTTTTTGGTGGTTTATTATCCTTCAACATTGTACAAAGCAGTCCTTCCATTAGCTACTTTCACACTATTCCATAGTTTTTTTCAGGGTCACAGCTTTAATTTGGTTAATAGAACTTCTCACTGACATCTTACAATATTACCAGTTTCTGTTAAAAATTTGAATTTGTTTGTATGTTTTCTTCAATATCACCTTGGGAAGGAAGAAATGGAATACAAATTCTAACAATTTATATACTTGGTTTTGTTTTCTATTTTTCTATGCAATAAAGCAAGATACTGATCTTAATTCTCTACCCAAATAAAGTCTTCTACCATGAAAATAGTCAACTAACAATATAAAATGGGCATTCTATTCTATTTCTTTCTAACACTTTGAAACTGGCATTTCTTAAAAAAAAATAAGTGTTTTTATGTGTCTTGTTCGAAAATTTATTCAGATAGTTATTTTACAAAATATTATTGTAAATCCATTGAGGTGCAGTTAACTGCTTTTTTTTTTAGCCTTTTTAGCCAAGGTCTTGTAATTCCCACAAAATGATTCATTTTACTACAATCTTTTAAGGGACTGGTTGATGAGTTCTCTAGAGAAAAGCAAAACCAGGGAAACGTGTACATATAGCGAGAGAGAGAGAGAGAAAGAGAGACAGAGAGAGAATTATATCAAAGAAATGCCTCATGTAGTTGAAGAGACTGGAAAGTCCCAATTCTGTGGGTCAGGCATCAAGCCTTGCAGCTTCTCCTGACTCACATAGCTGTAGGGGCTGACAAAACCAAGATCAGCCGATCAGACAGCAGGCTGCTGGCTCATGAACTGTCTAGGCTGGCTAATCCAAGATCAGCAGGTAAGATGGCAGGCAGCTAGCTCATAGCAGATCTCATCATGGAGGTGATTACATTATATCTGATCTCATCATGGAGGTGATTACATCATTAGATAACTGCCAAACCACTGAGTATAATGACCCAGCCAAGTTGACACACAACCTTAAAGATCAAAGTCCACCCTTTGTCAACTTGGCACCTGTATATGTCTCCCAAAACCATACATAATTTGTAAATAAAGAAAACTATAAAGTCATACTTGTTTATAATGTGATACAACTAACACAAGTACAACATAAAACACACTAGCTTTGTTTATGTATTATATTTTACAGGTGAAGAAAAGAAAAAATATTTGATGCACATATACAAGGAAGAAATATAGCAATTACACTCCTCATTTCTGCAGCTGGTCACATGTTGTTAGCTGATATTTAGAACTGCCTTCTTCCACCACCCATTCCATATTCCCTTTATCCTCAGTAAGCACTTCAGTTGGTCATGGTTCTTTGTCTGGTGGGGTGACTCAAACCTTCATTCCTGAAGGGTCTGGGTGATTAGTAGTCATGTCAGAATTTCATTGCTGTAGTTTTCCATTGACTTTAAGCACAGGACATGCTAGTACTAAGAGATATTGGAAGGGATCTCCGGTATTCCAGACACACTCTTCTTTATCTCCATTATCTATCAATCCATTTTCCTCTTGATAATCAGTATCAATCAAGCCAGCCAATACAGTAACTCCCTTCTTTACATATTGATCCAGGGGCTGGGTGGCATTCTTAATTTCCAGTTCAATGGAATTGGTGTTATATGTCCTGGTTGTAGCATTTCTCCCTTTGGAACTAACACCTCTAGGCCTGTAGAGCATAGGATTACAGAGATAGGAACCAAAAATTCTGCAAGTGCATCACTAGGGGTAATAGTCAGTGATGCACTAACATTTCCACCCATTGATTCCTGGACCTGTAAATCCTGCCTATGAGAGAAAAGCAACATATATTGGATACTGGTTTACAGCATATACAGCCTCCTAGAGAATATTGCCCCAACCCTACAAGGAATTGCCACCTAGCTGGTGCTGTAATTGTATCTTTAGAAGGCCATTATATAGTTCTGTCAAGCCAGCTGCTCCGGAATGATGGGGAACATAGTAAGACTAATGAATTCTATTAGCATTGACCCATTGTTGCACTTCATTTGCTGTAAAATGAGTTCCTTGATCCTAGGCATTGCTGTCTGGGATACCATTATGTGGTATCATTATGTGAGTCCACGAATGGTGATTTTGGCATATCCGTATCTAGAGTAAATGTCTACTCCAGGAAGAACAAAACGTCACCATTTCCATGATGGAAGCAGTTCAATGTAATCAACTTGCCACCAGGTTGCTGGCTGATCACCTTGAGGAATGGTGCCATATCAGGGACTCAGTATTGGTCTCTGCTGCTGGCATATTGGGCACTCAGGTGTAGCCAAGTCACCCTTGGTGAGTGGAAGTCCATATTGCTGAGCCCATGCATAGTCTCCATCCCTGACACCATGGCCACTTTTTTCATGAGCCCATTGGGCAATGACAGAAGTAGCTAGGGAAAGAGGATAACTGATTTCCACAGAACACATTATCCTGTCCACTTGACTGTTAAAATCATCTTCTGCAAAGGGCACCATTTGGTGAGCATTCACAGGAGACACAAAGATCGTCACTTCTTTGGCCCATTCAGAGAGATCTATCCACACACCTCTTCCCCATACCTCTTTGTCTCCAATTCTCCAATTATATTCCTTCCAAGTCCCTGACCATCCAGCCAAGCCATTGGCGACAATCCATGAATCAATATACAATTGTACATCTGACCATTTCTTCTCCCAGGCAAAGTTAACACCAGGTGAACCACTTGAATTCTGGCCATTGAGAGGATTTCCTTTCAACATTGTCCTTCAGGGAGGTCTCAGAAAGGGGCTGTAGTGTTGCCACTGTCCACTTACAAGTGGTTCCTGCATATCGTGCAAACCATCTGTAAACCAGGTACAGGTATTCTCTTCCTCAGTCAACTGATCATAAGGAACTCCCCATGAGGCCATAGATGCAGACTGGGAGACAGCAGCTAATGTGACAGGAGTGGAGACAATGGGCATTTGGGCCACTTCTTCATGCAGCTTACTTGTGCCTTTAGGTCCTGCTAGGGCCCAAACTCGTATATACCACTTCCATTGAATGATGGAGTGCTGCTGTGCACATCTGACTTTATGATCCATGGGTTAGATAACACCCAGTTGATGATGTGCAGCTCAGGATGCAGGGTGACTTGGTGGTCTGTGGTTAAGCATTCAGTCTCTAATAAGTCCAGTACAAACCAAAAGCTGTTTCTCAAAAGGAAAGTAGTTATCTGCAGAGGATGGCAGAGCTTTGTTCCAAAATCCTAAGGGTCCGTTCTGTAATTCACCAATAGGGGCATTCCAAAGACTCCAAACAGCATCTCTATCTGCCACTGACACTTAAAGCACCATGAATCAGCCAGATCGAGTGACATAAGTTGCAGAGTGGCTGCATGGCAGGTTGAACCTGTTGCAGAGCCTTCTCTTGTTCTGGGCCCCACTCAAAACTTACAGCTTTTCTGGTCATTATTTATAAATAGACTGGAGCAGCACACCCAAATGAGAGATATGTTGCCTCCAAAATCCAAAGAAGCAAACTAGGCATTGTGCCTTCTTTTTAGTTGCAGGAGGAGACAGATGCAATAACTTATCGTTCACCTTAGAAGCAATATTTTAACATGCCCCACAACACTGGACCCCTAGAAATTTCACTGAGGTAGAAGATACTTGAATTTTTGTTATATTAATTTCCCACCTTCTAACACATAAATATTTTTACCAATAAGTCCAGACTCATTGATACTTCTTCCTTACTAGGTCCAATCAGCATAATGTCATCAATGTAATGGACCAGCGAGACATCTTGTGGAAGGGAAAGGTGATCAAGTTCCCTGCGGACTAAATTATGACATAGGGCTGGAGAGTTAATGTAGCCCTAAGGTAGGCAAGTGAAGGTGCATTGTTGGCCTTGCCAGCTGAAGGCAAACTGCTTCTGGTGTCCTTTGAAACAGGTATGGAGAAAAAGGCATTAGCCAATTCAATAGCTGCATACCAGGTATCAGGAAATGTATTAATTTGCTCAAGCAGTGAAATTACATCTGGAACAGCAGCTGCAATTGGAGTCACCACCTGGCTAAGTTTTTGATAATCTACTGTCATTCTCCAAGATCCATCTGTTTTTTGCACAGGCCAAGTAGGTGAGTTGAATGGGGATGTGGTGAGAATACCACCCCTGCATCCTTCAAGTCCTTGATGGTGGCAGTAATTTCTGCAATCTCTCCAGGAATGCGATATTGCTTTTGGTTTACTATTTTCCTAGGTAGGGGCAGTTCTAATGGTTTCCACTTGGCTTTTCCTACCATAATAGCCCTTACTCTATTTGTCAGGGATCCAGTGTGGGGGTTCTGCCAGTTACTAACTATATCTATTCCAATTATGCATTCTGGAGCTGGGGAAATCACTATAGGATGGGTCTGGGGACTCACTGGACCCACTGTGAGATGTACCTGAGCTACGACTCCATTAATAACCTGACCTCCGTATGCTCCCCACTCCAACTCATGGGCCACAGACACTTTTGGGTCTCCTGGAATTTGTGTCAATTCAGAGCCAGGATCCAGTAATCCCTGAAAAGTCTGATTATTTCCTTTCCCCATGAAAAATCACTCTCATAAAAGGCCATAAAGGCTAGGAGAAAGATTAACTGTATAAATTTTTGGCCATGTAGTGGGGTCTTTCCTCAAAGATATGTGGATCTGTAAACTGTCTTAAGTCTGGGAATTGATTGAGGGTCCATGACTCTCTAATCTGATGATTCGAATTAGACTGCTATTCACTTGACCTAGCATTCTTCTGCTTTTACAGATCAAGTAAATATATAGTAAACTTCCGATATTTTTCACTCCTAGGGGCACAATGACTAAACAGCCAATTCCATAAGTCCATACAAGTCAGATTATTCTGACTATGGCTTTGATTCCACTGTCCATTACAGTAACCACTGCCACCTTGACCTTGTCAATGGAGTGCCACCACTTGGCACCCACCACCACAGGCTCCAATCAGCCCAAATGTATTATGGTCTGTTAATTCAGTTAGGGCAGTTCGCCTTGTAAGATCTGATTGACATAAAATAGCAATCACAGCAGTCTTTAAGGATGCTGGGTCTTCCTTCAAAAATTTGTTTCTCTCTATTCTGTGGGTCCATGGGCCTAACCTGACAAATCCACTCTAACATGCCAATTTACCTAAGCCTTTGAATACCTTTTACTTCAGTATACCAAGGCAGGCCTGGTGCTTCAATTTGACTTAGTGTAGGCCACCGCATAATCCGTGCTTCAGCAAACCAACCAAATAAACTATTAGATCCTTTCCTAATATCTCAAGCTGAAACACTGAATGAAGAATCTCTGTTTAGTGGGCCCATATCAATAAACTCAGACTGATACAACTTCATATTCTGTGCACCATTATCTCACACCCTTAGTAGCCATTCCCACACATATTCCCCAGGTTTCTGTTTGTACATATTAGAAAAGTCAACAATTCTTTTCGAGTGTAGTGTACCTTCTCCGGGGTCATGCTTTGTAATTCACCTCTTGGGGCTTGCTGGGTCTTAAGTTTACTTATAAGTCTAGAAGGAAAAGTGAGTGGTGTGTATGTGTTTTGAGAACATTCAGCAATCTCTTTTAAGACATCTGCCTCAGGCAATGCCCCAGACAATAACTCAGAAGTCTGCCTACAGGATGATTCAGACAACACCCCTGGTGATATCTCAAACAGAGACTCTTCAGACAGAGCTCTGTTAATTTTATCAGATGGGGATGGAGAGTGTCTGGGTTTGAATTATGTCCCCCAAAAAATGTGTATAGCAGTTTGGCTGGGCCATGATTCCTGGTACTGTGTAATTTTCCTATATGTTGTAAATCCTGCCTCTGTGACGTGAATGAGGGAGGATGGGTGGCAGTTGTGTTAGTAAGGCAGGACCTGATCTACAAGACTGGATTGTGTCCTGAGGCAATCTCTTGAGATATAAAAGACAGAAGTGAGCAGTGAGACAGGGAGACCTCATACCATCAAGAAAGCAGTGCCAGGAGCAGAGCGCTTCCTTTGGACCGGGGTCCCTGTGCCGAGAAGCTCCTAGTCTGGGGGGACACTGATGAGAAGGCCGAGAGAGAGAAAGCCTTCCCCTGGAGCTGACACCTTGAATTTGGACTTTTAGCCTACTTTACTGTAAGGAAATAAACTTCTCTTCGTTAAAACCATCCACTTGTGGTATTTATGTTATGGCAGCACTAGATGACTGAGACAGAGAGGCTAATTGTCTTGTTGGCAGGAGCCATTCAACAGAATTTAATGGCTCAGTGTCCTCATATTCCTGATTATATGCCCATATGTTCCCATCCCAAATTCAGGACCCCATTTCTTCCCAACTAAGGCCCTCACCTTAACTTCAGACTGCATTCTAGTTTGGGAATTCAGTTGGTGTGGTAATTCAGCCACTTACAATAAGATTCTGAGTTGGATTTTAGGCAATATCAGCTCTGTTACTACAAGAAATAAGGCTTTCTTTCAGGGCACAAGTGGCAACTTTGAGGTCATTTATGTGGCGCTTGAGCTTTGACTCTGAAGCCCTGAGCTCATCTCTTTCTTCCACCACTTTTTCTATTGAAAGTAGGACTAACCAACCAGCTTCCTTATACTTCTGATTCTGACAAAATTGTAGAAAATTATCCAGTGTACCATCACTCAGAACCTCACCTCTCATGAACACTTGATCTATTGGTGGTGATATTTTGTGTATTTATATTGGCACCTCATGCTATGGCTTAGCATTGTCCTCTTTACTACTGGGAGCAGAGTCATCAACATCTTTAAGACTAACCAGACTTGAGAACCAATTTAGAAAACTCATCCTACAATTTAGTTTCTGTAGAACCACTTTCTGTACCAAATGTCTTAGGCTGGGTACTACAGAGAAGCAAAACAAGTGAAGCATATATATATATATGTATATATATACATACATATACATATATATATATATAGAGAGAGAGAGAGATTCATACCAAGGAAATGACTCACTTGTTGTAGAGGCTGGCAAGTCCCAAGTCCATGGATCAAGCATCAGGCTGGAAGCTTCTCTTGACTCATGTAGCTGCCGGGGCTGATGAACCCAAGATCGGCAGATCAGACAGCAGGCTACCGGCTCATGGGCTGCTGAAGCATGTGAATCCAAGATTGGCAGGTATAACTGCAGGCTAATGGCTCACAGATTGTAGAGGCCAATGAATTCCATGATCAGCAGGCAATACAGCAGGCCACCGGCTCTAGTCCCAAAAACTGGAGGTTGGATGATGGCAAGCTGGATGCAGGATCCAGAGCAAGCAAGCGAGCTTTGCCAGAATGTCTATGTATATATTGGATGTAGGCCACACCCTTGAAGAAACTCCCCTTACAATTGATTGCTTGATCATAACAGATCACATCATGAAAGACGACTATATCATTACATAAAACTGCCGAATTACATCATCACATAACTGCCAAACATCATTACATAACTCATAGCGGATGTCATCATGGAGATGATTATATTATATCGGATCTAATCATGGAGGTGATTAGATCATTATATAAGTGCCAAATACATGATGTCTTAGTCATCTAGTGATGTTATAACAGAAACATCACAAGTGGATGTCTTTTAACAAAGAGAAATTTATTCTCTCACAGTCTAGTGTGCTACAAGTCAAAATTCAGGGTGTCACTTCCAGGGGAAGGTTTTCTCTCTCTGTCGGCTCTGGAGGAAGGTCCTCTTTGTCATCAATCTTCCCCTGGACTAGGAGCTTCTCTGTGCAGGAACCTTAGGTCCAAAGGACACGCTCTGCTCCTGGTGCTTCTTTCTTGGTGGTATGAGGTCCCCAACTCTCCGCTTGCTTCTCCTTCCTTTTATCTCTTGTAAGATAAAAGGTAGTGCAGGCCACACCCCAGGGAAACTCCTTTTACATTGGATCAGGATGTGACCTTAGGAAAGTGTTATACAATCCCACCCAAGTCCCCTTTAACATAAAATTACAATCGCAAAATGGAGGATGACCACACAATACAGGGAATCATGGCCTAGCCAAATGGATATATACATTTTTTGGAAGATATAATTCAATCCACAACACATGGTAACTGCAAACCGCTGAGAATCATAGCCCAGTCAAGTTGACACATAACCTTTACTATCACAGTTAATTACTACAGAGGAGATTGGTAAGTTTGTGGTCCTGCTGGGAGGGCCATGTCTTGGAATTGAGAAAGATTTGCTTATATAAGGGCCAATACCACAAAGGGGAACCTCACTAACATTACGAGGAGTCTGGAGCAGAGTAGTCCTTTGGACTCAGAGTTCCTGCACTTAGAACCACCTAGACCCAGGAGAGAGCTGTATCACTAATGATGGCAGAAGACAAGACAAAACACTGGAAAGCACAGTGAGGCCCAACAGCAGAGACAGAGGGATGGCTTCAATTGGCTTGTTGCCCCACAATGAGAGAGAGCTGGGTACCTCCTTGCCAGAGATGCCTAGCAGAGTGGGGAACCTCTGAGCAGGAGGTTTGGTCAGAGCTAATAGAACTGTAACACTTGCCCATGAAGAGCAGAAGCCTACATGTGCTCTGGCATGGGTTACTTGCTGCCTTCCAAAAAGCCACATGGTCCTAGGGTAGCACAGGACTGAGTAGCATGATGGCCCAGGTAATTTGACGGGAGCCAGTAGCAGAGGCTTACAAAGGCCCAGCAGCAGTGGCCCCAGAGATCCTGTGCAAGGGTCTTCCTGCTGGCAAAGCAAAGCCCAGTGAAGCCCAGCAACAGAACAGAAGCCTCAAGAGCCATGCAAGCCTCCTGGTAGTGTGGCAAGAGCCAGGGGCAGTGGTAACTGGAAGACAGCATGCCTGCTCAGCTACATAAGAATAGATTGTTACCTATCTTTCTGGGGAAAGATAATCTTTTCTCCTTTTGAGAATTTGTTGTTATTGTTTACTGTTTGCTTTCTCTAAATAATAGTAATGGCTTTCCCTTTGCCAACACTGTGTGTAGTAAATATATTTACTTAAATATTAACTAATAAACAGAATGAGTAGAGAAATTAACACATCACTTAACAACTTAAGTGAATTTTCCAAATTGACTATGCATTAAAATCTTCAAAGGCCCTCTACTGAGCTAAATAATGAACTTTAAATGTTTCTACAACTGCATTTAATGGTTTTATCATCTCACAGAACTTTCTTAAAATTATGGTACCAAAATAGCAAACACTAGCAACAGTGCTATAACTTTTATTTTGGTTAAATAAAAAAAGACTTTTTTACAATTCTGAAATATTTTTTTTTTTGTAATATTACATTTCTAACTTTGTCTCTAAGGCTGTCTCACATTCTTTATTTTAATTGGCATGTTTTATATTTGACAATAGAACAAAATGCACAAATATAATTTCTTATACAAAGTATATGCATTATAACCAAGACATGCTTATCAAAAATAATATATTTTGTTTCAAGTTCTATCCAATAATTTCTCACCTTCTTGTGCTTAAAAATATTCAGGAGGAGTTCCGGCAAAATAGCGCTCTAGGCAGAAGCACCACACCGTCCCTCCACAGCAAAGATCCGAAAAACTAAGCTGAACGTAGAATACAACAATCCTGAAACCCTAAAACATCAAATGAAGAGATAAAGAACTCAGCCAAGCACCAAATGGAGTGAGAAAACTGACTGAGAACGGAGAGCGAGGAGAGATTCATGCAGAGGTCCCCTACCAGCTAACTCAGTGTGTATCCACCATCTTGGACTCCTATCAGAGACCAGCAAACAGGGGGTACGAGAAAGCAGCCTCACAGAGCATCCAGCGGGAGACAAAACAACCGGTAATTTGCTGGGTGTGCATTTCCACCCCCCACCCTTCTTTTCCCCAGCTCAGGATCCTCTGCTTCCCACGGCCATGGTCTCTTGACGGAGAAGCGCCAGGTGCTTGGATTCCACACACCCGAGCGGGCGGCTCTCTGGGTGCCATTTGTTGGCTGCTGGTGTTGCTTTTCTCTGCTTCTTTTGATTTCTTCCTTGCCTCTCGCCATCTCCCCCTCCTTTCGCTCGAGGGCCTCGCTCCCTGTGCCATCTTTGCTTCTTCCTGAGGGGCTGCAGAGCACCAGTAATTTGTGATATACGCTTTCCCACTCTCTACCCTTCTTCTTCCACACTCGGCCCCCTCGGCTTCCTACGGACACAGTCTCTTGTCCAGAAACACCAGCCTGCACTAGCTGGCTCCCTGAGTGCCATTTGTTGGCTGCTGGTGTTGCTTTTTTTTTTTTCCTACTTCTTTTGATTTCTTGCTTGCCACTTGCCGTCAACCCCTCCTTTCCTCGAGTGCCTGGCTCTGTGCGCCATCTTTGCTTCTTCCTGAGGGGCTGCAGAGCTCCATTCAAGTGTGGAGCTGCTTCCCGGTCCGGGCTAATGCGCTGGTGGCATCCCGGGGCTTTTGTTCGTTTTGAACTGTTTGTTTGTTTTCTTTTCCTTTTCTTGAGTTGGGAGC
>NW_004444165.1:3173723-3186432 GCF_000243295.1 Trichechus manatus latirostris | reverse complement strand
AAAAAAAAAAAAAATCTTAGCAAAATACTGATTGGTACAAAACACTAACCCATGTCTGTTCATTAGGTTAGCCTGCTTATTGACTAGTAAGTACCAGATTGTCAGTCTTAGATTGTGTACCAGAGATTGACACTTATGCAAGATTTATGTGAAAATGATTAATTAGGAAGTCTTCTCATTTGAAAATAGTAGAAGAATGTAGTTTTAAGAAGGGAAGAATGCCAAAGTACCATGGACTTTAACTTGGGCCCAATATTGCAGGGAAGCAACCTTCTGGGAATTCTGCAGACCATATAGACAATGCTTCAGAGTTGTCCCAATCAGGGGGAAAGCAAAGTAGCAAATAAATTCTTCCTCACTCACCAATCATAGAGAAGAAGTGGTGGAGAGGAGTTATTTCCCAGACACTTCCCTTTTTGGTGTCCAAAGGAAAGGCAGGTTTCAGCATCCTGAGAAGAGTCTATAGCACAAAAACTCAGGGATTGACAATTAAAGAGTATATGAGTGTGTTATGGATAGGATCTGCCAGGGTCACTTCAGAGTTCCTCAAATTTTGAAGTTTTATTGAGTTTCCTCTAAAATAATTTATGCTGATGGTTTTGTTACAATTCCAGGATTAAGCCCATATTTTCTTCTTAGTGTGGTTGTCCATTGGTTATTAATACTATTGAGAACTATTAGAAAATCTCAAAATTCAGAGAAGGATATTGACTTCCCATCCTTAGAAGATCCATATACTTGTGTAGTAAATATCTTTTTCTCTACTCTGTTTTTCAGTAAATCATAAATTCTTCACACATTCATGATTCTGAAATTATTCTAAGTGATTGTATAAAAATAATTACAAGTCTTTAACTGAACTCTTCTTATTTATTTCCATGATATAACTCAAAGGATATGAAATGATAAATGGAATTTTTACCAACATGATATGCATTTAGATGTTTTGATCATATCACTTACCCACTATGATTTTAAAATAATTTGGAGATTTTGAGTTAAGAAGATGCAGATGTTTAAAAATTTAAATACAGAATAAATATGATAAACACACCTTCAAGGATAAATGACAAGAATATATGAATTAATAAAGAAAATTAACTTTTTCCAAATATGGTATTTTGTTTCATATCGTGGTGTCTTAGTTATCTAGTGTTGCTATGACAGAAATACCACAGGTGGATGGCTTTAACAAAGAGAAATTTATTCTATCACAGCCTAGGATGCTAAAAGTCCGAATTCAGGATGCCAGCTTCAGGGGAAGACTTTCTCTCTCTGTCGGCTCTGGAGGAAGATCCTTGTCATCAATCTCCCTTAGTCTTGGAGTTTCTCTGCACAGGGACCCCAGGTCCAAAGGACGCACTTTGCTCCTGGCACTGTTTCTTGGCAGTATGAGATCCCCCTGTCTGCTCACCTCTCTATTTTATATCTCAAAAGAAATTGACTTAAGATACAATCTAATTTGGTAGATTGAGTCCTGCATTATTAACATAACTACCTCTAATCCTGCCTCATTGACATCCTAGAGATAGAATTTACAACACATAGGATAATCACATCAGATGACAAAATGGTGGACAATCACACAATACTGGGATCATGTCCTAGCCAAGTTGACACATATTTTGGAGGGACACAGATCAATCCATAACACCTCGTGCCTTTGCTCTTTCTGCCTCAAATTTTTCTTCTTTTCTTTGTTACAAACCAATCTCTCCATTCAAGCTTTAACTCAATTGAAAAAAATTATAATTAAGTGGTGATGTTAAGTTGGAAATGAAATCACAATAGGTTTTATGACAGAGGTGCTATTTGTCTCTTGATGCTTCTGGCATTTATTATGTAAATTATGTAAAATAGTAATATAATTATATTTGTTTCCAACCATGATTATTCAGTAATCTATTATTCTCTTACTAATATGCCAATCCACCTCTGAAATTTCAGTACTTATTATATGTGGAAGTCTGTTTTGGGGCTGTATATTGTTTCAATCACCTATGGGTTTATTATTAATTTTAATTTTTAATTTTGATAAAAGTCTCTATTGGTTTTCTGTTATTTAGATACCAACTGACTTATGGTAAACGTGCAAATCAAAGGGTACACCTTGATAAGATTTCACAGTCTAACACCCATATAAAAATATACAATATTTCTTTCATGACCCTTTCACGGCAATACCCTCTAGAAAGTGACTCTATTTCTAACTACTAGTAGCATATAATAGTTTGCCTGTTCATAAAATTAATAAAAAAGAAATTAAAGAATATGTACTGTTCTTATTTCTGGCTTGTTCTAGTATACTAGAAAAGAATGAATAGTAGTCATTATTTTTCTTCCTAAATAATATTTAATTATATAAATATCCAAAAGTTAGTTCACCTATTCTCCTATAAATGTTTAAATGTTTCCAGTTTTGTCTAGTGTAAATAAAGTTGCTTATAAGTCATAATTTACTCAGAAAACAAAACTACATATTTTAATAGAAAAAAGATAACGTAAAGAATTGTTAACAGTGTAGACAAATTCGAAAAAAATAAATAGAGATTGAGATTTCAGGTAACTTGTCAGTAATTTGCCTGCAACAAAAAACCCAACATTCTTCAGAAGATGATAACAGAATCCAAAGATTCTGCATAAAAGCATCCAGAATGTTTACCACACAAGTAAATAAAAAAGAAAAACATTAAAAAAACACACACACAAAAAAATGGTTGATAAGGGAGCGGGTTGACATGTCATGGGGTTGTTAACCAATGTCATAAAACAATATGTGTACTGACTGTTTAATGAGAAACTATTTGTTCTGTAAACCTTCACCTAAAGTAAAATAAAAAAATTTAAAAAAAAAAACATAGAAACAAACAAACAAAAAGCACGAAAATATGACCTATAGTCAAAGGGTAATAAGTATCAATAGAAACACATTCTTAGAAGATCTAAATGTTAGAATTACCAGACCAGGATTAAAAAATATCTAGGTGTAAATATATTGAAAACTACCATAAAAGCTGAATATAATAGGTTGAGAATTTCAAGAAAAAACAGGAAATTATTAAAATGAACAAAACGTAACTCCTGAATCAGAAATATTCAATACTGAAATTAATAATTTATGGGATTAACAGAGTGGACCTACAAAACAAAATGTTAGTGAACACAAAGGCAAGTCAAAAGTACATATACTAAGGGAGGGTAAGAGAAAAAATAATGTATCATGGACCAGCATTTATAATAGGTTTATTCTAGGAATGCAAGATTGCTTTGGCAGTTAAAAAAATAAACGGAATTTAGTAGGCAAAGAAAAAAATAGAAAACTATTTAATTATCTTAATAGATGTGGAAGAAGAATTCAACATCTTTGATAATAACAAAAAAAGGCATAGAAAATAATTTCCTCAATCTGATAAAAGTTATCCATAAAAAGTCTACATCAAAAATCACATTTAATAGTGAAAGGTAAACATTTTGCCCAAGATTGCTAACTAAGAAAAGATATACAGCCTCTTCAGTTTTACTCTGCCATTTGTACTGGAAGTATCAGCAAGTACAATGAATAAAAATAAATAAGTAAATAAATAAGTGAGCTAGTGCGAGAGAGAGAGTCATAAAGATTATAATTGAAAAATAAAACGGTCCCTTTGTGAATGACAGATTTATACATAGAAAAATCCAAAGAATCTACAAAAATAAATAAGCTGTCAAACTATAAAGTAAATTTAGCAAGATCACAAGACATATGGTCAATATTAAAAATTAATCATAGGAAACCGGAACAAGTTGGTGGCATCAGCAGCTGCATGCCACCTACAACAAAACCAGAAGAAAAGAAGGAGAAATTTATGTAACCAGCAATATCAGAACTTGGAAATCAGAAGATTAGAATATCAAAATGAATGCTGAATCAAGAGAAAGGCAACATATAAATGTCAGGAAACAATGGTTATTGATTCTCTAACCATTTTGCTACAGCTGCAGCAACCAACACTCAAGACAGTAAATCTTATGTTGAAGCAGCAGAATCAGATCCCTCAGACAGGGAGCCTAGCATCGAAGTAAGCAGGGATCCTGGTGGTAAATCAGCAACAGCTAGTGCTCCCAGGAGGGGAGTCCAGATCTATAGTGGCTTGACTGATGCTTCCAGGCAAGAGTCTAATGGTAAATTGGTGACAGCTGGTGCACCCAGGAGGGTAGTTTGATTTTGGATTAGCAAAGCTAGTGCTGCCAGGCAAGGAGCCTGCTGGTGAACAGCCATAGCAGGAGATCTAAGGTGGGGAGCCTGATGTGGGAGCAGCACAGCTATTACCCTAGGGAGAGGAGCCTGGTGTTATAGAAGTGACATCCAGTGACCCTGGGTGGGGAGCCTAATGATGAAGTGAAAAACTACAGCTTCCAACAATTTTTAGTAATGATAATAATAATAATAAAGAACAAATCCTAGGGAAGATAAAGAAGCTGATCTCCATAATTACCACTGTATAATAGTAAAATGTCACAGTTATGACAACAACAAATCACAAGGCATATGAAGAAACAAAAACTATGGCTCATTCAAAAGACCAAAAGAAAATGACAGAAACTGTCCTGGAGGAAGACAGATGATAGACTTACTAGAAAAAGACTTTAAAACAACAGTACTAAATATACTCAAAGAGCTAAAGAAAAACACAAAGAACTAAAGGAAATTAAAAAAATGATACAGGAACAAAATAACAATTTCAATAAAGAGAAATATTAAAGAAAGAATCAAACAGAAATACTAGAGCTGAAACTACAACAATAAAAATGAAAAATTTATTGGAGGACCTCAAAAGCAGATTTAAACTCAACAGGAGAAGAAATAATGAGCAAACTTGAAGATAGGTCAATGAGATACCTGAGTCTGATGATCAAAAACAAAGGATGAAGATAAGAGAATGAAGCCTAAGGTACTTGTGGCACACCATCCAAAACAACAACAACAACAAAAAAAAAAAAACTCATTGCCGTCAAGTCAATTCCAACTCATAAATATACACATTCTGGAAGTCCCAGAATGAGAAAAGAGAAAGAAAGGAGCAGAAAGAGTATTTGAAGAAATAATGTCTGACGACATTCAAAATTTGATGAAGTTATCAATTTACACATCCAAGAAGCAAAACAAACTAAAAGTAAAATAAATCCAAAGACAGCCATAATGAGACTTATTATACTCAAACTTTCAAAAACCTAATACAAAGAGAGAATCTTGAAAGCAGAGAGAAGTGAATCCTCACATACAATAGGTCCTCAATAGGATTAAGTGCTGAATTTGCCTCAGAAATCACGGAGGCCAGAAGTCAGTGTGATGACGTATCTAAAGTGCTGAAAAAAAAAAAAATGCCAGCCAATAATTCTGTACCTGGTAAAAGTATCCTTCAAAAGTAAGAGTGAAATTAAGACATTTCCTGATATCCAAAAGCTGAGGGAGGTTGTTACCATAAGACCAGCCTTACAAGAAATGCTAAAGGGAGTCCTTCAAGTTGAAAAGAGGACGCTAGACAGCATCTCAAAAACATATGGTATGGATTTAATTGTGTCTCCCCATGATATGGGTTGTAATCCTAACCTCTTTACCTGTCGATATAATCATGATCGGAAATAGGGTATTCTCAGTTATGTTGATTAGATCAAGCACAGGTAGGGTGGATTTAAATCTAATCACTTCTAAGTTATTTAAAAAAAGCTGAATGGACACAAATACACACTCCTGAGGGGAGACAGATGCCATGTGAGGATTTTCTACACATGAGGAAATCAAGGAATTCCCGAGGCTATCAACAAGGAAGGCATCAACACAGCTGACACCACGATTTTGACTTTAAGCCTCCAGAACTCTGAGAAAATTCATTATTGCTCTTTAAAGTCACTGACTTTTGGTATCTGTGTTATAGCAGGACTAGGTAAGTAAGTCAATGCATGAAGGAGAAGAAAAAAATAACTCTAGTAAAGATAATTTTATTAATAAATATCTATGTCAATTTTATGGCATTTGTGTGTTGTAACTATACGTGTTATGTCTTAATATGATTTAAAAGAAAAATGCGTAAAACTAATATATTGTTGCTATCGTATATACAATATATAAAGATATAATTTGTGACAACATTAACATAGTGGTGAAAGAGCAGTGTAAGAACAGAGCTTATCTTTGTTATGGAATATAAGTTGCTATCAATTTAAACTAGGTTGCTATAATTCTGGGATGTTAAATGTAATCACCATGGTAACCACAAAGAAAACTACTAAAAATTATACACAAAAAGAAATAAGAAGATACTCAAAAGGATTCCCTATAGAAAATCAACTAAATTCAAACTAGGCAGTGTTGGAGGAAAGGAAAGATAAAAAAGGCAATAAGACACACAGAAAACAAATAACAAAATGGCAGAAACAAGTCCTTCTTTATTGGTAATGAATTTAGATATAAGTGAAATAAACTCTCTAATCAAAAGGCAGAGATTGAAAGAATGGATAAGAAAACATGATCCAACTATATGCTGTCTTCAAGAGGCCCACTTCAGAACTAAGGAAATTAATAGGTTGAATGTAAAAGGATAGAAAAAATATTTCACACAAATTATAAGGAAAAAAAAGAGCAGGGGTAGCTACGTTAATATTCGACAAAATAGACTTTAAGTCAAAATCTGTTACTAGAGAAAAGAAGAACAGTATATAATAATACATGGTCAATTTATCAAGAAAATATAACAAGTATAATATATATGTGCCTAACAACAAAGCCACAAAGTCCATGATGCAAATATGGAAAAAAAATTGAAGGGAGATAAAGACAATTTTGTCATAATAGTTGAAGCCTTCAAAACACCACTTTCAATAATGGATAGACCATCTAGACAGCAGATTAATAACAAAATAGAGGACTTAAACATCACTATAAATTACCTGGATCTAATAGACAAATGTTAGACACTCCACCCAACAACTGTAGAACATACATTCTTCTCCAGTGCACGTGAATCATTCTGTAGGTTAGACCATAAGTTAGAACACAGAAAAAGTCTTAATGAATTTTAAAAGATTGAAATTATACGAAGTATCTTCTATGACAACAATGTAATGAAACTAGAAAAGAATAACACAAGGAAAACTGGTCATTTCACATATATGTGGAAATTAATCATCGCACTATTAAACAGCTGTGAAAGAGCACTCTAAAACTGAGGCCCTTGATGTAACTAAAATGGCTGACAAAAGTCTGAATTGAACTGCATTTTGTCGTAGGCCCTTGATCCTGCTTTTTAAAGTATGTGACTTATGGCCATACTCTTGACCAAGATAACTTGTTCTGCAAAATTCTGAAGTGGCCCAACTAGAATGTTGCAGGAAATGGAATCACTTCTGAAACACAGGAAACTGTGGCTAAAGTCGAGTACCCCTAGACAATAGAAATTCTTGATAAATGAGTCCTACAGAGCATGTTGAATCAACCAGTCAAATGTACTATCATACTCTTTCTCCACCCTGTACAAAGTTCTGATAAAAGATGTGTGCAAAAATATGCAAAATACTCTAAAGTGTCAAAAATTGCTCAGATCTTTTAAATAAAACATTTTAAAATTGAGAGATATATCATGTGCTTCAAATAAATGTCTCAAATTTATAAAAATAATATTTTATAAATTCAGTGAAATCCCAATCAAAACTTAAAAGCTTGAATGCAGGACCCAGTATAGATGAAACTTAGAGTGCCGAGTGTGAAATTCTGCCCAACTGGGATTAGTGTCTCTCAGAGGCTAAAGTGATACTGGTTCAGAGTAATTTAGGAGCCTTGGTAGCACAGTTGTTAAGCAATTGACTGCTAATGGAAAGGCTGACAGCTCGAATCCATCAACCTGCTCTGCCAGAGAAAGATCTGGCAATCTGCTTCCTTAAAGATTTACAGCCTTAGAAACCCTATGGGACAGTTCTATTCTGTCCTATATGGTCACTGTGAGTCGGAATCAACTCAATGGCAATGGGTTCTGAGTAATTTAGAGAAATTGCAAACTGAATTAAAGGTTTCTGTTGGAACTAACAGCTTATGTGTTTGAAACAAATGCGCGTTTTGAAGAGCTCTTTTTTTTGGGCCGGGGGGATGGAGGATTAGGAAGAAAAGGGACTGAGCAAGGTTCTGTAAATGTCCACAGGGCAAAGTATTATTTCTATTATTCAGTTACTATATTGATATCTATATTAATTGTTTTCATATTCTTATTCTATTTTAATATAAAAATCACTTACCTTAATTGTGAATTTGTTTATTTATGCTTTTATTTCTACAGATTTTTACTTTATATATTGTGAGGCTTTGCAATGAGATGCAGAAAATTTTTAATTATTTTATCTTCCTTGTGCACTCAAAGTAACTCTTTTATTTATTGACTGTCTTTATTTATAATATATTTTGTCCAACTTTGCTGACTATCAATATGGCTATACCAAATTTCTGACTAGTGTGTTCATAGTATCTCTTCCCTCCTTTTACTTCTAAAATTTTTAGATTAAATATGTCTCTTGTTAACAGTAATTAGTTTGTTGTTGTTGTTTTTGATCTAAGCTTTTTTTTTCCTTTCTTGTTAGCCCTTATCACTTACTCCATATATCTTTAATTTAAATTCTACTATATTTGAGTTTATATGTATCATTTTTGTGGTTTAGATTTGTCTCTCTCTTTTCTTGGCTCATTTTTATTGCATCTTTTTTATTATAAGATTTAAATTCTTTCTCCTATCTTTAAAGTTATAAATTGTTTCTGTTATTTTAGGGGTAATCTTAGAAACTGGAATGGGCAGAATTAAGTCATACTAAAGTCTATATTTACTAAAAATATTTCTACTCTTCCTGGATTATACCAGGATCTTAGAATAGTATATTTCCTCTTACCTACTTTCCATTCTGACATCTATGATATTGTTACGTGGTATGCATTTATCTTTCAAAAATAATCAAGACATTATTATCCCTTGACATAATCAATATTCATTTTTTCATTTGCACTTACATTTACCACATTTTTGCTTTTTAATATATTCTTAAATCTCTACCTCGGAATAGATGGAAGGTTACACAAACATTCAAAATAAACCTGGAAAATATATTCAATTGTGGCTGATCTTTTGTAAATTTAAATTTCCAAATATTGGCCCAATCTAGGTTATGTAATTGCCTTCCTGTTAAAATTAACCCTTCAATAAGTATTTTAAAGAAATATTTCTATGTGGCTTCGCACAGAACATACTTTTTCCATATGCTGCAGTTATGTAAACTGAATATCAGAAAACTTCTAAACTGGCAGGAATCCATTAAGTTATTATCCTTTGTCTTACAGTTATATTCTCCTTTATGAGAATTAGTAACGCACTTGGTAAGAACAGAAAACATTTTGAAGTGTCCGTTTTATTCATGGAGCCAACAAATCTGACAATACTGTGTAATGGGATGATTCCATATGTATATATTTTTAATAATTCAAGCCGAGATGGTTACTGAATTTGAAGAAATTGAGAAACTTTTTCTTTAAACAACTTGAAGTTCTTTAGTTAACTTTGAGAATTTTTTTTTATAATTTTCTTTTGCCAAAAGGCGTAGCTGTTGACAAGTGACAAACTGAAGTACAAAGAACTGATTTTACAGATTCTGATTCTACGAGTCTGACATTCTGTCACTGAGTTTCCAATTCTTGGTTTGTTCTTGTTGTTTCTTTGCTTTTAAGTTATTCTTATTCTGAATCTCCAATATTTGCAGTGTTTTATATTGACGTAGCAAGTTAGAGCATACTCAACTCTAACTACAAACAGACATTGCAGAAGAAACTTAGACTAGATCATGGATTCTCACTTTAAGCAAATCATTCCAATCTTAATTTATTTCATATACTTTGATACAACCTTCTATTTTATACTTTTCAGCATTTTTGAGTTATAATTGACTAAATATATACTATACATGTTGAAAGCGTATAGTTGGTTACATTTTCATTTATGCATTCACCCATGAACCCCTCACCAGAATTAATATAAGGAACATGTCAATACCTCAAAATGTATCCTGGTTGACTTTTGAAATTCCTCCCTCCAACTCTTCCTTGTCCCGCACATCCCAAGACAACCAGCGATCGGATTTCTGGCACTGTAGATCGGTTTGCATGTTAGAGAAATTCATATAAAGTATAATATAGTATGTACTCCTTTTGTGTCTGGTTTCATTCACTCAGAACAATCATTTTGAGATTCACCCATGTTATTTTGTGTATTAATAGCTTTTTTCCACAATTTTTACAAAGGGCAAATCATTTTATGGATATACAAAAATTTGTATATATATATATATATATATATATACATGGTGAGTTGACTCCAGTTTGGGATATTTTAAATAAAGTTGCAATCAATATTAGTGTACAGCTCTCTCTGTCTATATATATGTATCTGTTAAACTCCCAGGTATTAAGAGAAATGAAGGTCTATATCTATATGTAGCTATACACATAGATGTAGATATAGATATAGACCTTCATTTCTCTTGAATAAATACATGGGAGTTTAACAGATACCACAGTAGGGATATGATTACTTTTCAAGAAATTGAAAACTATTTTCCAAGGTGTATGTATGATTTTAAAATCTACCATCAGTATTTGAGAATTCCGGTTACTTTATATCTTCACCAACACTCTGTATAATCATCTTTCTAATTTAAGATGTATAATAGGGCCGTAGTGGTATCTCATTGTGTTTAATTTGCAATTCTATAATGACTATAATTTTAAATATCCTTTCATCCATTTTGGAGCCCTGGTGGCACAATGATTAAGGGCTCCACTGCTAACCAAAAGGTTGGCAGTTCAAATCCACCAGCCTGTCTAGGAAACCCTATGCGGCAGTTCTACTCAGTCCTTTATGGTTGCTATGAGTCAGAATCGACTTGGCAGCAATGGGTTTGGTTTTGTCTTTTATCCATTTTATGAATGATTTACATTATTTGTAATCTGTATATTTTATTTTTGATGTGTCTGTTCAGATATTTTGCCAAGTTTTTAATTTTTTTTAATTATTGAGCTATGGAACTTTTCATATACTCTGGTTATAAGTCTGTTATGAATAATTTACACTTGTGACTTGTCTTTTAGATCTTTTGGGATTATCTTTTGAAAAGCAATAAGTAGACAATATTTGATTCTTATGTATTTGATTTTCATTCCAGTCTAAGTAGTATCCAAGTTGACTTATCTAGTAACAATAAAGTTACTATTTACTTATATATATGACAGCACAAATAAAACAAACATTACTTCAAATTGATGCTTCAAACTTATATAAACAAGGGTTTATGAATAATTGTAGTCACACAGAGTTTAGTAAATATAAAGAACTAATATGGGTACATCAAGAAGCCCTGGTGGCACAACGGTTAAGCAGTTGGCTGCTAACTGAAAGGTTGGCAGTTTGAACCCACTCAGTGACTCCACAGGAGAAAGACTTGGAGATCTGCTTCTGTAAAGATTACAGCCAACGACACCCTATGGAGTAGTTCTACTCTGCCACAACGGGTCACTATGAGTTGAAATCCACTTGATGGCACCTAACAACAACAAATATGGATACAAGTAAATTTGTATCTGATCGTGTCTGGAAAAAATCAAATGAATCAAAGCAAATGCTATGTGTAACTGAATTTCTTCATAGAGCAAATCTACAAGGATTAACTTTTTTATAGATTTGTGTTGTTATTTAATATCCTTATCCTAATTTTCTTAACAGAGTTCCTCTTTGACTCAGAAGTTATTCTGAAATATATTTTTTCCTAATTCTATGTAACTTTGTTTTAATCCTTTTGTTATTAATTTTTAACTTTGTTTCATGTTGAAGAAATACGATCTCTAATATTTCCAAAAGTTTCAAATTAATAATGTAAGAGTCAGAGACCCAGGCAGGAAACAGATAGCACATTCAAATTAGATAATTTTAAGAGTATTAAGGAAAGAGATTATTTATGAAGAAGAAGGCACAATTTAGTAAAAGCAACAAGGAAAGGTGCAGTAACTCAGAATAGCAATAACTTGGAGTAATTAGCACCTCTAAAACTAAGAGCAGGTGAGGAGGGAAGTTACCTGAACTAGGAAAGAGAATTGTATAGACAGATCTCATGGAAAAGAGCAGATATTCTTCAATTTTTCTAGACTGTGTATGAAACTGTTATGAATTTTCAAGTATTTGTCTTTATTGAAAACTCTGTGGGTGCAGTTTTATGCTACACACATGGGATCGGAATTGACTGGACAGCAACAGGATTTTTTTTTTTTTTTTTGAGTGTTAGGTAGAGTCATTTCACTAAGAATTTTGATAGCTGTTGGAGTGGAATATATAAGGATCAATTTACCATCTTGAACCAGAAGGTTAGAGAATAAATTTTAAATTTTTTTTTATTTTTATTTTTATTGTACTTCAGGTGAAGGTTTTTAGAACAAATAGTTTCTCATGAAACAGTAGTACACATATTGTTTTCTGACATTGGTTAACAACCCCACGACATGTCAACCCTCTGAAGAATGAATTTTAAAGGAAAGAAAAAAACAACTCTTATTAAGGAACAATAAAATCAGTGCAAATATGATGATATATAATCATAATTATGACAATGTTTATAAAGAAAATAACTGAATTTTTTTTTTTTTTTTTAATATTTT
>NW_004444165.1:3163693-3166501 GCF_000243295.1 Trichechus manatus latirostris | reverse complement strand
GGTTTCAGGATTGTTGATTCTCTGTTTGGCTTAGTTTTTCGGATCTTTGTTGTGGAGGGACGGCGTGGTGCTTCTGCCTAGACCGCCATCTTGCCGGAGACCTCCGAAAATAACTGAATTTTAAGAATAGAACCAGAAATTCCTATAGAAACATTTTCATCAAATATGAGGATATTACGAATCAATGAAATAGTATCTGGTTCTACTTCCTACTAGTTTTTAAAAATAAATAAGTGAGATAATGCTGATAGATATTTTTACTGCAGTATTTAGGTATAAACATACATAATTATTTTAGCAATAAAATATATTTACTAAAGATTATCTTTGAACATTCATTATCCACATCACTAATATAATTGTATTTTTCTTACAAGTTAAATAGGTTATGTTCCTTTCATGTCTCCACATGTTGCAAGAAGTAAATACAAAAGCAAGAAAGTAGTTATTTTAATTAAGAAAGAATAGTGAATTTGAGCCAGGTGAAAATTTGTTTAGTTTCAAGCCTGTAAGTGAGAAAACTTTTTTATATTTAAAAACTCACTGAGTGACTTGGTTGATATTAAGCCAATGATTTATTCCACAAAACACATTGGTTGCTTACCCTATAAGAAACACTAATCTGGGAGTTGGGGATATGGCATAAATAGGAAAAACAATGTCCCAAATATTCTAATGAATAGAAAAATCATGAACCAGTAAACTCTTTTATTAAACAGTGATGATTGCAGTAAAAATATGAAAGAAAATAGGAAAGATTATAACTTTTATTTTAAATGAATATATTAGATATGGCATTCCGGTGGCGTGTCCTTTGAAATAGTGACATTTGAGGGGAGATAAGAACAGTGAAAAGGCAGTACAGAAGCAAAGGCCTTGAAGAAGAGTTCACTAAGCATAGTGATACAAGGCATGAATAAGCTTGTTATTTCCCAGAAACAATCAGACATTAGTTGTACACAGGGTCCCAAGAATGAAATGAGTAGAGAGAAATTAGTGTACAGAGGTAGGAAGGGACTAGATCTTATTAGTCCTTGTAAACTATGGTAAGAACTCTTCATATTATTCTAACTGTGATGGAATTTTAGGAAGACAAATGATATTTTCTGACTTTTTTGAAATATAACTAAATCTGATGTGTGAAAAATGCACCATAGTGGAGCAAAAACGGAAGCAGAGAAATGTATCCAAATCTTTCAGAATATTGGTGTCTTAAATTGGGTTCAGAAAAAGGGCAAGAGCTTCTTAACAAGCTAGTTTCAGATGAAGTCTAGCTTTAACCTAAATCTAATATTGGATGTTTGGAATGATGAATTAGGTTTGTTCTCCAAGAGGGTGACGAGAGGACCAAATTATAATGTCAAAATGTCTAAAATAATAAACTTAATCTCAATTCTTCTCAATTTATTGTGGAGAGCGGCATGGTGACAAAACACCCAAACAAGCAATGGCAGTGTGTACTCTGAGGCAAATACAAACAAACAAACCCATTGCCATCAAGTCGATTCTGACTCATAGCAACTCTATAGAACAGAATAGAACTACCCCATAGGATTTCTGAGGGGCTGGTAGATTCCAATCGCCAACCTTTTGGTTGGCAGCCAAGCTCTTAACCACCGTGCCACCAGGGCTCCAAACAGCCAATCTGAGTTGAAGCTAGATCCCAGTCAGTGACTAGAGCAGAGTGGAAGAAATTGGGTTTTGAAGGATCCCTTTGGGTAACCATGTAATTGTGGTCGAATCAGCCCTGCATCCCCCAACCTCCAGAGAGTGGGGTAGGAGCTTCCAGCCCTAGTGTCCTGCACACCAGAGCCATCTGATTATATGGGATCTCTGAGCCTTTCATCATCTTCGAGTTTTTACAGCCCTGTAATTCACAGATAACTAACAGCAGTGCAAAATAATTCTTGCCTAAAAACATGCAAATGAGTTCTGTTGAGTGCATGGACAGCTCCCCTCAAGGAAAAGCCAGTTTTCTGTCCATTCCTAATCTATTAATGTATCTGTTCTTTGGACTCTCTTTTGACCCATCTGTAACAACTTTCCAGTTCCCTTGTTTAATAATTGAGATAAATAAAATCTTTGAAATATTTATTTTTTATGAGAGTCAAAACTTAAATTTTTTGGAAAAGTATCTTTTAAAATTTTAAAGGTCCCACCAAGGTGCCCACTGGGCTCACCTGACAGACCCTGGTAAACTTCATCTCCATAGTGGTGCACCTCATGGTCTGCTTAATCCAAACTACATCATTTTCAGATATGTACCCAAAGTGGAAATAGAAATTTGCTGACTCATTGTTTTCCTAATTTTAATTTTCTCTCTGCTATTTTGTGTTTTGTTTTTGTCTTTGGTTCTTTTATAACTGATGAATTATTTTTTCATTGGTGGCAGTAATGATTTGGGATTTTACTCCATGGTCTAACCATCTGTTGAGCTCTGTTTATTTGTTATAGACATTTATTTTTTTCTTGGATGAGAGACTACAGAGAATCATTTTCTGTTTGCTAGGTTATTTTTCTATTTTAAGTTCATATTAATTAAGAATTTCATTTCCACTAGGAATGAGAACAGCTCTCTAATAACTGAACCAGTGATTCCTTCCTTTCTCTCTCTTTCTTTCTTTTTTATGTGTCTGTGTTTACTATTGATGGATGGCTGAGAATATCTAGAATTGAACTGAAGCTATACATTCTCTCTGCCTTGTAAGTTTATGTATATAGAAATAAAAAAGAATTTTACCTCCTAAAATGTGAATGTGCCATGTTTACACCTCTGGAGGATATATTTTAGTATATATATTACTAAAT
>NW_004444165.1:3153586-3163546 GCF_000243295.1 Trichechus manatus latirostris | reverse complement strand
ATTTAAAAATATATATTCATTTTACAGAAACTAGATTCTTTTCAGAAATAACTTTTAAAATTTTTAGAAAAATAAATAGAAGTCTGAAGTTAGGCAGAATGTTCAATCTTTCATCCATTTCTTCATAAATTCAACACGTATTTATTGTGCTTCTACCATATGCCAGGTGCTATTCAAGACAAATGGAATTATAAAGAAGCATAGGAGTAAGCTCAAGCCAGAGACCTAGAAAGCACTAACATTCCCTCAACAGAATTGTGATCAGTGTGATAAGTTATGTGGAAACAAATCCTAAGTGCTTAAAACAGTCAGGAGAGGGAATATGACAGAGACAGGACAATAGCAACGAATTACTTGCATGATTTCTAGAAACACAGCTATTTTGAGTTATTTTTATTGACCTCTAGAAAAAGGATATGTGAATACAAGTAGTCCCTGAATTATGACCTATTCGAGGTAGAATGAACTGCACTTACAAACGTCCATTTTTTGGTTTGTTTGTTTGTTCATATCTTATCATTAGTATATGTACTACATACAGTGTTGCAGTGCGTAATCTGCTGATGTTATCATTCTCAAATGTTCACTTGCAGATGTTCAATTTTATGATTTACTATTCAAAACGTTGCCATATAGCAAGCTATAGCCTGGTCTATAATGAAGGCGGTGTCAATGTGTGGAGTCTTAATAGATAGAAAGTTGGGCAATGTTCAACTCTAATGATATAGGACAGTTGAACCTCTACATACCGACAGCCGTTATGACTTCAACTTTATTGTTAAAGCACTGACTCTAGCTTCATTATAGACCAGGCCTATCAAACAAACAAAGAAACAAACAAAACTCATAGCGACCCTATAGGACAAAGTAGAATGGCCCCATAGGGTTTCCAAGGAGTGCCTCTTAACCAGTACACCACAAGGGCTCCAGATCAGGCCTATAGTGTGATCTTATTCAGTGTTTCCTACCATAAGAAGCCTCAGTTGTTACTTTGAAATGAGGTATTCGAATTTAGTTAGAACTGATTTACAACAGAGTCATCTGAATGGAACCCCGTCATAAGTCAGAGACTACCTGTAATGGATAGTGGCTTGCACAGAGATAAACTGTACTGTCCAATATGGTAGCTACTAGCCACATGTAACTATTTAAATTTAAATTAATTCAAATTAAATAAAATTCAAAATTCTGTTCCTCACTTTTACTAGGTACATTACAAGTATTCAGGAGCTACTAGTGACTGGTGGTTATCATACTGGACAGTCTGAGATAGTACTTTTCCATCATCAAAGAAAGTTCTTTTGGATAGTGCTTGTTATACGAGTATAGTCTGCATCCAATCAATATGTGTATCCAAGAACATTTTTTTTTAAATTTTATGCATTTAGTTTGTTTTGTTTGGCTTGTGCCCTTTTTTTATTGTTCCTTGTTTGGGAAAAAAATTAAAGAAGATAAAAAATTTGAGAAATCTATCAACTATTGTTTCTTAAAGGGTATGTTTACCTCTTCACTAATTCTCCTCCTTGACTTTCTAACCTTTAAAGAACAAATTAAGATAAATAGCTAATTACATAATTTAGAAAATCTTCAAGTTTGATGTAAAGTTTTAAAGGAAGGAACAATGGTAAGACTTTACAATACTCTAATTTTTTCATCTGTTAATACGTCACCAGTATTTGTAGATGTCATTTATTCATTTGAAGATACTGATATTATGGAACAGCAGTCTCGACAAATTGTAAGAGCATTTGGGGAGCATTCCTGATAGGTAACTTATAGGAGATAATCCATTACCACCTATTGTATTTCTTTTGTCATGGATTATCTGTTTACTGTGATCTCTAACTCTGTGGATAAGGAATATTTTCTGTTTAGCTTATAAACTAACTCAATATTCATGAGCTGATCTTATTTGCATTCTATACATCATGTGTCCTGCAGACACTATGAAAGATTAGTTATACTAACATCTTAAAATGAATTTTTTGTAACTTACTTTTGAAAAGACATTTTGTCTCCCTTTTAAAAAATCAAGGTGTCTTAAAATGAGATGACTGTGCAATGTTGGCTAATACAAAACTGACCAACAGGTATTGCTTTTATTTATTGCGTATTTTGAAAGCTCTTTAAATAACGTCTGAACATCTGTTCTGACTCTGTTGAAGGTTAGAGTTTATAACTGTAATTAGCCAAAGTTGTAATATTGTATGACAAACCAATAATCTTAATATGAATCCCATTATTCATGTGAAACCAATAAAATATTATTAAATTTTAGTAAATCTTTCAATGCTTACAACTGATTTGGGAAAATTCACATAATTGGCATCTCTTTTTGATAGCACAATCAATAATCTCCTTAATCACTTGATATTTCAGTTTCAATACAATGGGAAGGTGAAAGAAGGAAAAGAGCAGTGGTCTTCAATATAGGATGTATGTTAGACAGCATGGTATTATTTCCTTCTTGAATTTTCGATTAATTACATTAATCTCTAAATTACATGCATAAATACATTTAATGTTGTTGAAAATGGAAATATTTGTTCATCACTCTGGTGGATTCTGTGGCATATATGACACCAGTTTTTTCTGAGAGTACTGCTGAAGATGCACCATTTTATTCTTATTGTTCTCTTGTATTAAAACTAGAATGAGAGAAAAACATTTTTTGTAAAAAAAAAAAAAAAAAAAAAGCCTACAGAGATCTATATAATCTAATTATATATTTTTCCTTGATTAAATCCCCCACAGCAGTTCACAAATGGAAATAGTTGCACTTGACAATTGCTAGGTGATTTGGTACTACTGCACTGAACTTTTCATAATTTCATTGTAAGAAAATTCTATATATCATAGTCTTATAAAATATAATTAAACAATAGCCTTGGGACTGCAGATATAATTTTCTTTAAGAAAGCTGGGCTTTTGTATAATAATAATAATATAATTTCCAATTTGTTTCATAAGAAAGAGGATATCATATGACCTTTGATATTAGTAGTCACTGCTTTAGACATTGGGAATATCTTTGTTGGAAAATAGTCACTAGATTACGATTTGAAATTTTCACTTTGTAAAATCTATATTGAAGGTGAAGTCATTACTTCATAAAAGCTTTTTCTCTCTGTATAAATAACTTAGCTTGAGTTTTGAGGCAGAAGAAATGATGGAAAGAAAAGGAAAACTTACCAAGAGAAAAGTATTTTTTCCTTTTATATAAAAAATTATATTTCTCCATTAGGATTAATGGCCTTCAAAAAATCTAAAGCCAGGGAATGCATTCTTCAAATGAAATCTCAATATGAACTTCAGCGAGTAAGATGTATTAAAAAGATTGGATTGGGTAACTTAGGGCTGGACACCCTTGATCTCTAGTGGTCTCCAAATGGGCCCCTGAGGACATGCTATGATACACAGTTTCAAAACCTCAGATGTAGAACACTCTAAGTTTGTTCCATACTGCTTTGCTGTCTTTACAAATGGGAATGAGTTCTCTTTTTGATTTTAGTTGTGTGTGTATAGATAGATAGATAGATAAACGGGTACGCATCCCTTAATGTCCGTCTGGGCAATGTCCAACTGCGTATATGTTCATAATAGAGTTCAGAAATACCAATGGGAGAATAGGACTACTTTGCAAGTCCGGAGATCTGATCTGTCACTAGCTCTCCAAGCCTGCATCTGCCCAAGACCTGAGGTGGCAGGGGAGGGGGTCCTGCTGCCCATCTGTGGCTGCCTGTCCCAGTGGGCTTGCCTCAGGCAGGGACCGCACAAACACCGCCAAGGCACTGAGGGGGATGCCCTGCCAAGCAAGACTGCTGCCCCACTTGGCCTTAGCCTGGGCACCCTGTGGGTAGACACCCAGGCCTCAGGCCACTTTTCCTCCCCTGGTGGTGGCCACCAAGTGGTGCTGGCCCTGAATACAGTAAGAGGAGGAGAAGTAAAGGCAGCCCAGAGAGGAGGTGGAGGCAGAGGAGGAGCAGGCAGGGCTGAAAAAACTTAAGTCCCATTAGGTGGGGCTGGGAGGGCAGGCAAGAAAGAAGGAAGGCAAGGGAATAGGTGGCAGGCAGATCAGGAGGCAGAAGGTTGGATGGCCAGTGTGCTTCTAGCAGGCAGGTTCCAGGTGCAGCTCAGCTCTCAGAGACCAAGCTGCAACCAAGCAGGAACTGTGGCAACAGAGCCAAACGTTTTGCCCAGTCCCTCAGCTCAGCAGCAGCACACAGGTCCCAGGCTGCACAGTGACCTTCCTGCATGCCTCTCTCCTGTATATAACATGGTTCACACAACACCCAAATCACATAAAGCCCTATTTCACTGAAAGTATCGTGGAAGTTAAGCGACTCATACATTATATATATATATATATATATATATATATATATATATATATAGTCCCATAGGTTCGCTATGACTTGGAATCGACTTGATAGCAATGGTTTGGTTTGGTATAAGGAAATATACATTTAAAGGATAAAATTAAAAAATATGAGAAAGTTATATATCTGAGGAAACTTTTCCAAAATTTTAGTATTGCTCCATTTTCTCAAATGCCTAGCTCCATTTTGAGATTTTTACAAAGGCTTCTTGATTTACACCCTCTGATTTTTTCCCCCTGAGGTGCAATTCAATGAACCACTTCCTTCTTTGTCATGCTTTCTTTGCCAAAAGCCATGAAGAAACCTACCATCATAGACACATATCTTGCTACTATGTGTTGTTGTTAGGTTCCGACTCATAGTGACCCAGTATACAACAAAACAAAACACTACCCGGTCCTGAGCCATCCTCACAATTGTTGCTATATTTGAACCTATTGTTGCAGTCACTGTGTCAATCCATCTCATTGAGGGTCTTTTCTTTTTCACATACCCTCTGCTTTACCAAGCATGATATCCTTACCCAGGGACTGGTCCCTCCTAATAACATGTCCAAAGTACGTGAGACGATGTCTTGTCATCCTTGCTACTGAGAAGCATTCTGGCTGCAATTCTTCCAAGAAAGATTTATTCATTCTTCCAGCAGTCTAATATTCTTCACCAACACAATAATTCACAGGCATCAATTCTTCTTTGGTCTTCCTTATTCACTGTCCAGCTTTTGCATGCATATGAGGCAATTGAAAATACCCTGGCTTGGGTCAGGAGCACATTAGTCCTCAAAGTGACAGCTTTCCTTTTTAACATTTTAAATAGGTCTTTTGCAGCGGATTTCCCCAATGCAATGTGTCGTTTGATTTCTTGACTGCTGCTTCAATGGGTGTCGACTGTGGATTCAAATAAAATGAAACCCTTGACTACTTCAATATTTTCTTCATTTATTGTGATGTTACTTATTGGTCCAGTTGTGAGGATTTTATGTTGAGGTGTAATCCATACTGAAGGCTGTAGTCTTTGTTCTTCACCACTAAGTGGTTCAAGTTCTCTTCGCTTTCGGCAAGTAAGGTTGTGTCATCTGCATATTGCAGGTTATTAATGAGTCTTCCTCCAACCACTACTCCTCTGTCAGTTTGATACACTGTTGTGGCTTGCATGTTGCTGTGATGCTGGAAGCTAAGCCACTGGTATTTTAAATATCAGCAAGGTCACCCATGGTAGACAGGTTTCAGTTAAATTTCCAGACTAAGACAGACTAGGAAGAAGGACCTAGTGATCTACTTCTAAAAAAATGGCCAGTGAAAACCTTATAAATAGTAGCAGAAAATTGTCCTATGATGTAGTTTAGTTTAATTCTGCAGATATTAGCCATGCAATAGAGACTACTGGTTCTTTCAAGTGTAAAAATTATACATCCGCTGACTCTGCTAGTCCTTGAGAAGGCTCTGAACAAGTGGAGAAGCAGACATGCGAAAGGAAAATATCAAGTAGATTGGTAAGTAATAAAACAGAGTGTGCACAGATGAAAAAAGACACTTGATAGGGTGAGTACATTTCAGAGACAGTCATTTGTGTAACTCAGGCTCACCAGTCATGGTTTTTTTTATGACCTTCTGCTGTATGCTTTATGTAGATGGCTTAATGCTAAATTAAAAATGGCTTTTTATGTTGCCTGGTGGTGTTATAGTGGTAAATGCAAAGTGCTACATTTTTTTTCCAGCACACACAGAAGTTCTTTACTCTTAAACATCACTTAGAAGTTACAGATTTTGACTCAGTTGAAATAATAATTTCATAACAACTAGATTGGATTTGAAAACAAAATGGACCACCAAGTATATGGGCTTACTGACGCTCAAGATGTTCAAGTATGTAGGAATTGCCCCTCTTAATTAGGAGACTGATTGTCTGAAGAGTCGGTCTCCCTTATTTCCACATGTCAAGAAATATACTATATATGTCTGTTTTTAACAAATGTCTTATAAACCTTACACCAAAATTTCTGAAAATAAAGAAAATAAAAATGATCCCATATCATTCTATGGCCAAGGTCTGGTCATTATCTTTTTGGCATATTCCCTTCCAGGCTTTTTTCTTTCTTTTTTTCCAATTTGTATATTCTTGCTTGTTTGTTTTTATTATTATTATTATACTTTAGATGAAGGTTTACAGAACAAACTAGCTTCAAATTAAACAATTAGTACACATGTTGTTTTGTGACACTGGTTACCAATTCCATGACATGTCAACACTCTCCCCTTCTCACACTTGGGTTCCCTATTACCAGCTTTACTGTCCCCTCCTGCCCCTTTTCCGTCCTTCCGCCTGTGCTGCTGTGCCCCTTTAGGCTCGTTTTGTTTTATGGGCCTGTCAAATCTTTGGCTGAAGGGTGAACCTCAGGAGTGAATTCATTAATGAGCTAAAAGAGTGTCTGGGGGCCATACTCTCGGAGTGTCTCCAGTCTCTGTCAGGCCAATGAGTCTGGTCTTTTTTTGTGAGTTAGAATTCAGTTCTTCATTTTTCTGCAGCTCTGTCCAGGCCACTCTATTATGATCCCTGTCAGAGCAGTCAGTGGTGTTAGCCAGGCACCATCTAGTTGGGCTGGACTCAGTCTGGTGGAGGCTGTAGTAGTTGTGGTCCATTAGTCTTTTTGACTAATTTTTCCTTTGTGTCTTTGATTTTCTTATGTCTCCCTTGCTCCAGATGGAGTAAGACCAGTGGAGTATCTTAGATGGCTGCTCATAAGCTTTAAGACCCTAGACACTACCCACCAAAGTAGGATGTAGAACATTTTCTTTATAAACTATGTTATGCCAATTGAACTAGATGTTCTGTAAGACCATAGCCTCACGGTCCTTAGCCCAGTGATTCAGTCCCTCAGCGAATTTGGATGTGTCTCTGGAGCTTCCATGACCTTATCTTGGACAAGTTGTGCTGGCTTCCCCAATATTGAGTACTGTCTTACCCTTCACCAAAGTTACCCCTTATCTATTTTCTATTTAGTGTTCCCCCGCCACCCCTCATCTCCCTTGTAACCATCAGAGATTGCTTATTTTTGTGTGTAAAGCTTTTCAGAAGTTTTTATAGTAGTGGTCTCATACAATATTTGTCCTTTTGTGGTTGACTTATTTCAATTAACATAATGCCCTCCAGATTCATCCATGTTGTGAGATGCTTCCAAGATTCATCATTGTTCTTTATCCTGTGCCTATTACTCCATTGTGTGTATGTACCATAGTTTCTTTATCCATTCATCTGTTGATGGGCACCTAAATTGTTTCTGTTCTTTTGCTGTTGTGAATAATGTTGCAATGAACATGGGTGTGCATATGTCTATTCGTGTGACAGCTCTTATTTCTCTAGGATATATTCCTAGGAGTGGGATTGCTGGATAATGTGGTATTTCTATTTCTAGTTTCTAAGGAATCATCATATCATTTTCCGAAATGGTTGTACCATTTTGCATCTCCAACAGCAGTGCGTAAGAATTCCAATCTCCCCGCAACCTCTCCAACATTTGTTTTTTTCTGTTTTTTTGATTTATGCCAGTAATGCCAGGGTGAGATGATATCTCATTTTAGTTTTGATTTGCATTTCTCTGACAGCTAGTGATAGAAAGCATTTCCTCATGTGTCTGTTAGCTACTTAAATGTCTTCTTTGGTGCAATGTCTGTTGATTTCCTTTGTCTACTTTTTATTTTTTTTACTTTTTTATTTTTTCCCATACAAAAATTTATACATACATTGTTATGTGACTCTAATTGCTCTCCCCATACTGTGACAGCACACTCCTCCTTTCCACCCCTGATTCCCCATGTCCATTCAACCAGCACCTAACCCTCTCTGCCTTCCCATCTCACCTCCAGACAGAAGCTGCCAGTTTAGTCTCTTGTATCTACTTGAGCTAAGAGGCACACCACTCACAAGTATCACTTTATGTCCCACAGTCCAGTCCAACCCCTGTCTGAAGAGTTGGCCTCAGAAATAGTTTTTGTTCTGGGATGAGAGAGAATCCAGGGGCCATGCTTTCCAGAGTTCCTCCAGTCTCAGTCAGATCATTAAGTATGGTCTTTTTACTAGATTTTGAGTTCTGCACCCCACCTTTCTCCTGCTCCATCCTGGACTCTCTGTTGTGTTCCCTGTCAGGGCGGTCATTGGTTGTAGCCAGACAGCATCTAGTTCTTCTGGTCTCAGGCTGATGAAGTCTCTGGTTTATGTAGGCCTTTCTGTCTCTTGGGCTAATACTTCCCTTGTGTCTTTGGTGTTTTTCATTCTCCTTTACTCCAGGTGGTTGGGACAAATTGATGCATCTTAGACGGCCACTTGCAAGCTTTTAAGACACCAGACGCCACTCACCAAAGTAGGATGCAGAACATTTTCTTAATAAGATTTGTTATGCCAATTGAACTAGATGTCCCCTGAAGGCATGGTCCCCAGGCCCCTAAACCTGCTACTCTGTCCCTGAAAGTGTTTGATTTTATTCAGGAAACTTCTTAGTTTTGATTTACTCCAGTCTTGCTGACTTCCCCTGTAGTGCATGCTGTCCTTCCCTTCACATAAGATAATTCTTATCTAATATCTAGTTAGTAAACAATCCCTACCCCTCCCCACCCTTAACCATCAAAGAATGTTTTCTTCTGTGTTTAACCTTTTCTTGAGATCTTATAATAGTGGTCTTATTCAATATTTGTTCCTCTGTGACTGACTAAATTCACTCAGCATAATGACCTCCAGCTTCCTCCATGTTATGTTTCACGTCTTCATCGTTATTCTTTATCCTTGTGTAGTGGTCCATTGTGTGGATACACCATAATTTGTTTACCCATTCGTCCATTGATGGGCACCTAGGTTGTTTCTATCTGTTTGCTATTGTGAACAGTGCTACAGTGAAAATGGGTGTGTATTCATGTGACAGCTCTTATTTCTCTGGGGTATATTCCAAGGAGAGTGATAGCAGGATCATATGGTACTTCTATTTCTAACTTTTTAAGGAAGTGCCAAATCAATTGCCAAAGTGGTTGTACCATTTTACATTCCCACCAACAGTGTATAAGTGTTCCAGTCTCTCCACAACTTCTCCAGCATTTATTATTTTGTGTTTTTTGGATTAATGCTAGTCTTGTTGGGGTGAGATGATATCTCATTGCAGTACTGATCTGCGTTTCTCTAATGGCTAATGATCATGAGTATTTCCTCATGTATGTGTTAGCCACCTGAGTATCTTCTTTGGCGAAGTGCCTGTTCATATACTTTGCCCATTTTTTTAATAGGGCTATTTGTCTTTTTGTTGTTGAAGTTTTGCAGTATCTTGTAGATTTTAGAGATTAGATGCTGATCGCATTTTTCATAGCCAAAAATTGTTCCCTAGTCTGTAGGTTGTCTTTTGACTCTTTTGGTGAAGTCTTTTGATGAGCATAAGTGTTTGATTTTTAGGAGCTCCCATTTATCTAGTCTCTCTTCTGGTTTTGTGCATTGTTACTTATGGTTTATATTGTGTTTATGCCATGTATTAGGGCTCCTAGCATTGCCTCGATTTTTTCTTCCATGATCATTATTGTTTTTGAGTTCATATTTAAGTCTTTGA
>NW_004444165.1:3145751-3151868 GCF_000243295.1 Trichechus manatus latirostris | reverse complement strand
GGCTTCTTTTGCTGCTCTCTTTCTACTTGTTCCAGTTGTAGGGTTAATGCTTTGATTATGACCCTTTCTTCTTTTTGGATGTGTGCATTTATTGCTATAAACTGACCTCTGAGAACTGCTTTTGCTCTGTCCCAAAGGTTCTGGTAGGATGTGTTTTTATCCTTGTTTGATTCTATGAATTTCTTTATTCCATCCTTAATTTCTTCTATAACCCAGTACTTTTTGAGCAAGGTGTTCAATTTCAATGTGTTTGATTGTTTTTTCCTTGGTTTTTGTGTTGTTGATTTCCACTCTTATTGCTTTATGATCATAAAAGATGCTTTGTAATATTTCAATGATTTGGATTTTGTTAAGGATGCTTTATGGCCTAATATGTGGTCTATTCTGGAGAATGTTCCATGTGCGTTGGAAAAGAAAGTACACTTGGCTGCTGTTGGGTGCAGTGTTAAGTATATGTCTGTGAGATCAAGTTGGTTGATTGTAGCATTTAGCTCTTCCGTGACTTTGTTGAACTTCTTTCTGGATGTTCTTTCCTTCACTGAAAGTGGCGTGTTGAAGTCTCCTACTACTATTGTGGAACAGTCTATCTCTCTCTTCACAGCTGTTAGAGTTTGTTTTATGTATTTTGGAACCCTGTTGTTGGGTGTGTAAATATTTATTATAGTTATGTCCCCTGGTGTATTGACCCTTTAATCATTACATAGTGCCCTTCCTTATCCTTTGTGGTGGAATTTACTGTAAAGTCTATTTTGTCAGAGATTAATACTGCCACACCTGCTCTTTTTAGAGGGCTGTTTGCTTGATATATTTTTTCCATCCTTTGAGTTTTAGCCTATTTGTGTCTTTATGTCTAAGGTGCATCTCTTGAAGGCAGCTTATATACGGATCATACTTTTTTATCCAATCTGCCACTCTCCGTCTCTTTATTGGTGCATTAAGTCCATTTTCATTCAGAGAAATTATTGATAGGTATGAGTTTAGTGCTGTCATCCTGATATCTCTTTTTGTGTGCTGTTCACAGTTTCTTTGTTCCCCTAATTTTCTGTGATGAGTCGTTTTTCTTTATGTATTTTTTTTTCATTGTTGTAGATTTTGTGTTTGTTCGGTCTTTATGTTTTTCTACTTTTTTATTTTGATTTGTAGGATTGTTAGATTCCTTTGTGGTTACCTTAATATTTACCCCTATTTTTTTAAGTTTCTACCAGTCTTTTATCACTTTATATCACCTTAACTTCCCCTGCATATGAAAAATCAATGTCTCCATTTTTTAAGTCCCTCTTTTTTGTTTTAGTGTTGTCTTATACATGTTGATATCTGTTTCCCTATTTTCAATGTTTTAGCTTTGATGTATTTTTTACTTCCCTATCTGAGTCAATATCTGGTTGCTCTGTCCTGTGTTCTATTCTTGTGTTGTTATCTGGTGTTATTGAATATCTAATCATAGGACTCGCTTTAGTATTTCTTGTAATATTGGTTTGGTTTTTGCAAATTCCCTGAGCTTCTGTTTATCTGGAAATGTCCTAATTTCACCATAATATTTGAGAGACAGTTTTGCTGGATATATAATTCTTGGCTGGAAGTTATTTTCCTTCAGGTCTTTATATATGTCATCCCATCGCCTTCTAGCCTGCGTGGTTTCTCCTGAGTAGTCCGAGCTTATTCTAATTGACTCTTCTTTGTAGATGACTTTTGTTTTATCGCTAGGTGCTCTTAAAATTCTCTCTTTGTCTTTGGTTTTGGTAAGTTAGATTATAATATGTCTTGGTGACTTTCTTTTGGGATCTACCTTACTGGGGTTCAATGAGCATCTTGGATAGATATCCTCTCATCTTTCATGATATCAGGGAAGTTTTCTGTCAACAAATCTTCAACAATTTTCTCTGTATTTTATGTAATCCCCCCTTATTCTGTTACTTCTATCACTCACAGGTCATTTCTCTTGATAGAGTTCTACATAACTCTTAGAGTTTCTTCAATTTTTAAAAATATTTTTATCTGATTTTTCCACAAATATGTGTCCATCAAGTGCTTTATCTTCAGTCTCACTAATTTTGACTTCTATTGCCACAATTCTGCTCTTATGACTTTCTACTGAGTTGTCTAATTCTGAAATTTTACTGTTTATCTTTTGGATTTCTGATTGCTTTCTCTCTGTGGATTCTTGCAGCTTATTAAATTTGTCATTATGTTCTTGAATAACTGTTAAGTTCAGCTACTACTTTGTCTGTATGTTCCCTCGTAGTTTCTAAAGTTTGTAGAATTTTCTTTCTAATTTCTAGAAGAGTTCTGTATATTAATCTTTTGCATTTTGCCTCTGGTAATTCCAAGAAATTCTCTTCCTCCAGAGAATTATTGATTCTTTATTTTGGGAGCTTGCTGAAGCCATCATGGACTGCCTCTTTATGATTTGGTATTGACTGCTGTCTCTGAGCCATCAATAAGCTATTATAATTTTATTTTATATTTGTTTAGTGAGACCTAGATTCTTGTTTTGTTTTGTTTTGTTATGCCCCACTAGGCTGCTCGTGTGTGCTAGTTTGATTATTGGCACCTCTGAAGCTCTAACTTCCTGTCACCAGGTAGTTAGTTCTGTAACTAATTATGTGCCCACCAAAGTCCATTAAATTTTTCCTATATGGGTTCAGCTCAGGTGATCAAGCAGTCAGTCACCAAGTGTGTGATGCAGGCTCTTACCTACAGTCCTAGAGAGGCATGGGTGATTAGTGTAGGCACTGCTCTCTGGCTTTATTAGGGGATCAAGTGCTGAGGCAGGCAGGGGGCTGATGGCTTCCCCTAAGAGTCTGAAAGCAAAGCATGTCCCTATTCTCTAGGGTGAGTAGGTAGGTGAGTTTTGCAGCCAGACTGTGAGCACCCACTCTGTTGGCTGTAAAGATTCAAGGGCACCACTTTTTCTTGGAATCCTGTAGCAGTTGACTAGGAGGATTAGGTGATACCACCAGTCCTCAAGCCCCTGTTGCGGATCAATAAAAGTGTCTACTTAATGGGCAGGGCTGTTTCTAGGGTCACAATTCTGCCATTTCACAGCTGAAACAATTGCAGTTAAACTTCAGATGCTTGCCCTGTTGTACTGTGGTAGTGATGCCTAACACTGTTGAGATGGGTCCCCACAATTTTATACAGGTATGTAAGACACTCAGAGTCTGCAGACCCCTTATGCCTATGCCTAGCAAAGGAGCTGTGCTGACCCTGTGTTCCTGGCTTAGGGGAGCCAGTAGCTTATTTGTTCCCTCTCCAAGGCCAGGAGAATGGGTCAGGACACCTTTTGGGATCTACTTCCGTCCCAGCGGACTCCTGGTGCAGAGTGAGGAGGGAGGAGGTAAAAGGGAGAGAGGTTTTTCCCAAATGGGCTTTTTTGTTTGTTTGTTTTAAATCCCCATGAAAGGCCGTATGCATGTACTTATCTTTAGCCACTTGGGAACTGTTTTTCACTGGTTCAGAGTGTCCAAGCAGAATGTCTGTTGTCGGTACTCTCTCGATGTGGAAACTGCTTTCCAAGTGCGCACAAATGTTTGCCTGCTTCACTGAGGACCCAGCGTGGCTGAGGAGTTGCCGTCCTGCTGCCACTGTTCTGGTTCTGCTGGGTTCTTCCAAACAATCTCCCTCTCCCCCCGCCACTCAGTCCAATTCCTCAACTTTGTCTTATTCAGGGCTCCTAGATATTCATATGTAATCAAATCACTCGTTTTTCCAGGTCTTTGTTGTAAGAGGGATATAGGAAGCATCTGACTACACCGCCATGTTGGCTCTGCCCCCTAGAAAATTTCTTGATTCTTTATTTCAGGAGCTTGCTGAAGCCATCGTGGATTGCCTCTTTATGTTATTTGATATTGACTGTTGTCTCCAAGCCATCAATAAGTTATTATATTTATTTATTTTATGTTTTCTTACTGTGTCCTAGCTTCTTGTTTTGTTTTGATATGACCGAATACGCTGCTCGTATGAGCTAGTGTGATTATCGGCAGCTTTGAGGCTCTAATGTCCTGTCACCAGGTGGTTAGATTTGTTACTAGGTATGTGAGCTCAGGAGTCTGCCCACTCCTCCTGTATGGATTCAGCTCAGGTGCCCAGGTAGATAGCCACCAAGTGTGTGGCATAGGCTCTCAGTTACAGTCCTAGTCACACATGGGTGATTGGTGTAGGCACAGGCATCTGGCCGCAGCAGGGGGACAAACTCTGAGCAAGGCAGAGGGCTGATGGCCACCCCTGCATGTCCAGGAGAAAGGCGTGTCCCTGATCCCCTGATCCCTAGAGAGTGTAGGTGGGTAGGTTTTGCATCCGGACTATGAGCACCTAATGCTGTTGGCTGTAGGGACTGAGGGGCAACTCTTATTCATGGTCCCCTATTGCAGGTGGCTAGGTTGCGTGGGAAGAGCCACCAGTCCTCAGGCTCCTGATGTGGGTAGGTGATACCCTGCTTAATGGGCAGAGCAGTGTCAAATGTCAAAAACCTGCCACTTCACATCTGAACCAGTTGAAGTTAGAGTTCCAGTATGTACCCTGTTGTACTGCGGTAACGTGGGCCTATGCTGTTGAGATGGGCCCACACAAGTCTCTGCAGGAGGAAAGGCACTCAAATGTCCATGGATCCCTTATGCCTGTGCCTAGGCAAAGGTGCTGTGCCTGCCCTGGGTTCCTGGCTTAGGGGAGCTGGCTGTTTATTTTTTCCCATTTGTTAATTTGTTCACTCTCCAAGGCAGGGAGAATGGCTCTGGATGAGTGATGATGCCTACTTCTGGCCCAGGGGACTCGGCAATTGTTGAAGCAGGTCTGGGACCCAGTGCAGAGCAGGGAGTGGGGAGGTAAATGGGAAAGAGATATTTCCCTAAGGGGGGTGTTTTTGATCCACACAGTAAGCCTCACGCAAGTACTTACATTTTGTTGAGGCTGTTTCTCACTGGTTCTGTGGCCGAGTAGACTCTCAGCGGCTGGGTCTCTCCTGGTGCGAAATACACGCCTCCTAAGCATGGCTGCTTGCCTGCTTCACCGCTCAGCCCCGAGCTGATCAAGCCTGAAGGGCTCAGGCTCTCGCCAGGTCAGGTCAGGCAACTCCTCACTGCTTCCAAACCATCTCTCCCCCCCTGCCACTCAGTCCAGTTCCTCAACTCTGCCTTTGATGTTCAGGGCTCCCAGATTGCCACATATAATTGAATCACTTGTTTTTTTCGGGTCTTTGTTGTAACAGGGTCCACCGGAAGCATCTGATTACTCCTCCGTTTTGACCCTGCCTCCTCCTTTGTCCATTTTTTAATTGGTTTATTTGTCTTTTTGTTGTAGAGGTGTTGGATTTTATCGTAGATTTTAGAGATTAGACTTTTGTCAGATTTGCAATAGCCAAATTTTTTTTCCCCAGTCTGTAGGTTCTCTTTTTAATTTTTTGGTGAAGTTTTTTGATGCGCATAAGTATTTTATTTTTAGAAGACCCCAGTTATCTAGGTTATCTTCCGGAGTTTGTGTGTTGTTAATTATGGTTCGTAATGCAGTTAATGCTGCCTATTAGGGCCTCTAGTGTTGATCCTATTTTTTCTTCTATGATCTTTATAGTTTTTGGTTTTATATTTAAGTCTTTGATCTATTTTGAATTTGTTTTTGTGTATGGTGTGAGGTATGGGTTGTGTTTCATTATTTTGCAGACGAACATACAGTTTTGACAGCCCCATTTGTTAAAAGGACTGACTTTTCCCCATTTGATAGACTTTGGGCCCTTGTCTAAGATAAGGTAATCGTAGGTGGATAGATTTACACCTGTGTTCTCAATTCTGTTCCATTGGTAAATATATCTGTTGTTGTACCAGTACCAGGCTGTTTTGAATACCATAGCTTTACTGTAGGTTCTGAGGTCAGGTAGTGTGAGTCTTCCTACTTTATTCTCCTTCAATAGTGCTTTACTTATCTTCCCTTTCCATATAAAGTTAATGATTAGTTTTTCCATCTCTTTAAAGAATGTTGTTGGTATTCGGATTGGGATTGCAGTGTGTTTGTAAATTGCTTTGGGTTGAATTGTCATTTTTACAATGTTGAGTCTACCTATCCATAAGCATGGAATGTTTTTCCATTTATGTAGATTTCTTGCAGTAGTGTTTTGTAGTTTTCTCTGTA
>NW_004444165.1:3131106-3144668 GCF_000243295.1 Trichechus manatus latirostris | reverse complement strand
TGCTCTGATCTTTATTATTTCCTTTCTTCTGGTGGCTGTGGGCTTCTTTTGCTGTTCTCTTTCTATTTGTTCAAGTTGTGTAGCTAATATTTTAATTTTGTCTTTTTTTTTTTTTTAATGAGTGTATCTATTGCTATAAATCGACCTCTGAGCACTGCCTTTGTGGTGTCCCAAAGGTTTTTGTATGTTTTGTTTTTATTCTCATTTGATTCTAGGAATTTTTTTATTCCATCTTTGATTTCTTCTATTACCCAGTGTTTTTTAAGCAGGATGTTATTCAGTTTCCATGTAATTTATTTTTTTCCTTGCTCTTCTTGTCATTAATTTCTACTTTGATGGCATTGTGATCAGAGAAGATATTTTGTGTTATCTCAATGCTTTGGATTTCGTTGAGGGTTGCTTTGTGGTCTAAAATGTGGTCTATTCTGGAGAACATTCCATGTGCTTTGGAAAAGAATGTGTGTTTTGCAGCTGTCGGGTGGGGTGTTCCATATATGTCTGTGAAGTCAAGTTGGCTGATTGTGGCCTTTAGATCTTCTGTATCTTTGTTGAGTTTCTTTCTAGATGTTCTGTCCTTTACTGACAATGGTGTGTTGAAGTCTTCTACTATTATTGTGGAACTGTAAATTTCTGTTTTCAGTGCTGTTAGAGTTTGTTTTGTGTATTTTGGAACCCTGTCATTGGGTGCGTATATATTTATTATGGTTGTGTCCTCATGATGGATTGTCCCTTTAATCATTGTATAATGCTCTTCTTTGTCTTCTGTGATGGATTTTATTTTAAAGTCTATTTTATCTGAGATTAGTATTGCCACTCCTTCTCTTGTTGATAGCTGTTTGCTTGATATATTTTTTCCATCCTTTGATTTTTAATAAATTTATGTCTTTCTTTCTAAGGTGTGTCTATTGTAGACAGCAAATTGATGGATCCTGTTTTTTATCCATTCTGTCATTCTCTGTCTCTTTATGGGTGCATTTAGGCCATTTACATTCATTGTAATTATTGATAGGTGTGAGTTTATTGTTGTCATTTTATATTGCTTTTTTTTTTCTTTCAGTGCTGATGTTTTCTCTCTTTCTTGTACTTTCCTGTGCTGAATTCCTTTTGTTTTTGGATTTTGTTTTCATTTCTTTTGTTTGTGTAGATTTTGTGCATATTTGTGTAGATTTTGTGTTTTTCTTCATTTTGATGAGTAGATTTGTTAACTTTCTTTGTGGTATCCTTGAAATTTACCCTTATCTTCCTAAGTTTGAACCAATCTTTTATTATTTGGTATTGTCTGGCTTTCCTCTCCTTTTGAAAGTTCTATATCTAGACCGTTTATTCCTTCTTTTATTGTTCTGACTTTGTTATCATTTAGAGATTAACCTTTCTGGTTCCCTGTTGTAAATCTTCTAGTTTTGATTAATCCTTGAGAGTTCATTACCTAGATTGGTATCTGGCTAATGCCGTCTTTTGTCCTAGTTTCAGGCTGCAGTCTGATGTTATTTATTCTCTAACCAAAGCACTCCCATTAATAATTCTTGTAAGTTTGGTTTGGTTTTTAAATATTCCATTAATTTCTGTTTATCTGGAAATGTCTTAATTTCACCTTCATATATGAGCCAGAATTTTGCAGGGTATATTATTCTTGGTAGGGAATATTTTTCTTTCAAGGTTGTCATACCATTGCCTTCTTTCCTGTGTAGTTTCTGCCAAGTAATTAGAGCTTCATCTTATTGTTTCCCCTCTGTGTGTGACTTTTATTTTTCTTGAGCTGCTCTCAGGATTCTTTTGTGTGTGTGTGTGTGCTTTGTTTTATCGAGTGTGATCATGATATGCCTTGGTGATTTTCTTTTGCGGTCTATCTTATATGGGATTTGTTGAGCTTCTTGGATGGTCAGCTTTTCAACCTTCATGAATTGGGGAAGTTTTCTGTCAACAATTCTTCAGTGATCCTCTCTGTGTTTTCCTTTTTCTCCCCCCCCCCCATTCTGGTACTCTAATCACTCGCAAATTTTTGTTTTTGATTGTATCCCACATCATTCTCATTGTTTCTTCATTTTTCTTCATTCTTTTCTCTGATTTTTCCTTATACAAAGTGGTATTCTAGGATTTGTCTTCAATTTCAATGCTCCTGTTGTCCATTGTTTCAAATCTGCTCCTCAAACCTACTGTAACACTATATATTTCTGAAATCTTGTTGTTTAGCTTTTGGATTTCTAATTACTGTTTTTGTACGATTTCTAGTTGTGAATTTATTTTGAAATTTTGTTCCTGTATTATTTTCCTGAATTCTTCCATTGTTTCATCTGTCTTTTCCATGATTTGGTCTTTTCCTCATTCTTTGTCTGCTTTTTCCTTCAACTCTTGGATACCTCTGAACAGTAGAGATTTGAATTCCCTCTCAGGTAGTTCCAGTGCCTTTTTTTCTACCGGAAGGTCATCTGGTGTTTAATTTTGGATGTCTACTGGAACCATCCTGTCCTTTTTTTAATGTTTCGATATTTTTTGCTGTCTTCAGGACATTCAGCAGTTATTTTCTTCTTTTATTGACTGAAGATGTTTTTGTTTTGTCTCACTTATTTGTTTTATTTGGTTATGTCTAAGCAGGCAGACTGGGTGTTTTTGTTGTTTGCTTGTCTGTGGACATGATACTTACCCCTTGTCCAGTTGCTCAGCTATAGTCCAGCAGGGCAGGTCCAGAGGAAGGGGAGAGACCATGATGGGTTATTTGTGACATGTACTGGGGCTGACAGAGTGGGGCCAAGTGTTGAGTGCAGGGCAGTTTCTGGTAGCCTGTGACTGTGCTATTTAGGGGTGTAATGTTCAGTCCATGTTGCAGATAGCCAGGAGGGAGGGGGGAGGTTGTGATGTGTGGAGTTAAGTGGGTAAGAGAAGGAAAAGAAAATGAGAGAGAGAAACAGGAGGCAAAAAAAAATAAGTGCTGAGAGAGCCTGCCATTGGAGTGGGGCAGACTCAGGTAAGCTGTGTGCCAATGGCTTTCTAGCCGGGTGGTGAGGCACAGCCCATTAAGAAGGGACAGATAGGGTACATTCAGCTACGTGAACTGGAGGAAGTAAAGGAAGGAAGGGAGAGAGAGATAAAAAACTAAATTTTAAAAAAAGGAGAGAGAAAGATACTTGCATCTAGGTGGTTGGGAGAAAAGAATGGAAGGAATGTAGAGAGAGACAAGAAACAGAGAAAAAAAAGTTACCAGGTGATTGAGAGGAAGGAAAGGAAGGGAGGTAGAGAGAGATAAGAAACCGAGAAAAAAAAAAAAAGGAAGAAAAAAAAATCCCCCAGTGGAGCCCACTGGAAGCAGGTCCACAGTCTAGCAGTGCTGCACAGCCCATCCAGAAGGAGCAGAGATGGCACATGGTGCTGGTGTTCAGGAGAAGAGCATGGAAGGAAGGTAGAGAGAGATAAGAAACAGAGAAAAAAAAGAAGAAAGAAAAAGAAAAATAAATGCCCCCAAGGGAGTCCACCAGAAGAGAGTGCACCAGAAGGGAGTCCCCAACCAAGTGGCACTGCACAGCCTGTCAAGAAGGAGTGGAGATGGCACACAGCACCACGTGTTCAGGATAAGGGTAAGAAAGGAAGGTTGTGAGAGTCAAGAAGTAGAGAAAAGAAAAGCGAGAAAGGAAAAAAAATGCCTCCAGGGAGCCCACTGGTGTGGTGGCTCAGACCAGGGAAGTGGCTCCCCAGTGGCGCAGCACTGCATAGCCCATCTAGAAGGAGCAGAGATGGCACATGGCACTAGATGTTCAGGAGAAAAGAAGGGAAGGATGGTAGAGAGAGACAAGAAATCGAGAAAAGAAAAAAAAAATCCCCAAGGGAGCCCATTGGCTTGGTGGTGAGAACTGGGGAAGTGGCTTCCAAGCCGTGAAGCACAACACAGCTCATCCAGAAGGGGCAGAGAAGGCACACAGTGCCAGGTATTCAGGAAACAGGGAAAGAAAGTAGAGACAGACAAGAAACCAAGAAATGAAGAAAAACAAAAAGAGAAAAAGAAAAAAATGTCCCCAGGGATCCCACCGGTGTGGTGGTGCAGACTGGAGAAGTGGTTCCCCAGCTGAGCAGCACTTCACTGCCTGTCAAGAAGCAGTGAAGATGGCACATGGAGCCAGGTGTTAGAGAGAAAGGAGGTGAGAGAGAAAGAAGAAAACAAAAGAAGCCAAAAAAAGCAACAACAGTAAAAGAAAAATGGCACTGAAGGAGCCGGCTGATGTGAGCAGGACAAATCCAAGCAACAAGCAGCCAACGCTTCCCTGGCTGAGCGACCATGGCCCACAGGGAAGCGGCAGAGGCTGAGCAGGAGGTAGAAGGATGAGGGGTGGGGAAAGTGTGTATTGCTGGTTACTTGGTGCTCTGACTCCTGCTGGGAGCTCCTTGAAGCTGTCTTCTCATAGTCCCTGTCCACCATTCTTGGAGTCTGAGGAGAAATTATTGAACAGTATCATTAACATCACACACAAGTAAAATTTTGCTGAAGATAATGTAAAAATGGTTGCAGCAGTACATCGACAGGGAACTACCAGAAATTCAAGCTGGATTCAGAAGAGGACATGGAAGGAGGGATATCATTGCTGATGCCAGATGGATCTTTGCTGAAAGCAGAGAACGCATAAAGATGTTTACCTGTGTTTTACTGACTATGCAAGGGCATTCGACTGTGTGAATCATAACGAATTATGGATAATCTTATGAAGAATGAGAATTCCAGAACAACTTAATTGTGCTCATGCCGAAGTTGTAGATAGACCAAGAGAAAGTCATTTGATATTGTGTGGTTTAAAATCGGGAAAGGTGAGTGTCAGGTTTGTATCCTGTCACCATACTTATTCAGTATGTATGCTGAGCAAATAATCTAAGAAGCTGGACTATATGAAGAAGAACGCTGCATCATCAGGATTGGAGGAAGACTCATTAACAACCTGAGATATGCAGATGACATGATCTTTCTTGCTGAAAGTAAGAGGACTTGAAGTACTTACTGATGAAGATCAAAGACTACAGCCTTCCGTATGGATTACACCTCCACATAAAGAAAAAAAGAAGAAATATCCTCATAACTGGACCAATAAGCTACATCATGATAAATGGAAAAAATATTGAAGTTGTCAAAGATTCCATTTAACTTAGATCCACAATCAACATCCATGGAAGCATCAGTCAAGAAATCAAATGATACATTGCAGTAGGCAAATCTGCTGCAAAAAGACCTCTTCAAAGTGTTAAAAAGCAAAGATGTCACTTTGTGGTCTAAGTTGAGCCTAATCTGAGCCATTGGATTTTTCAATCACCTTACATGCATGTGAAAGCTGGACAATGAATAAAGAAGACCAAAGAAGAACTGATAACCTTTAAATTATGGTTTTGGCAAACAAATCTGTCTTGGAAGAAGTACAGCCAGAATGCGACGATGATGAGACTTCGTCTCTCATACTTTGGGCATGTTATCAGGAGGGACTAGTCCCTGGAGAAGGATATCATTCTTGGTAAAGTAGAGAGTCAGCGAAAAAGAGGAAGACCCTAATGAGACGGATTGACAAAGTGGCTGCAACAATGGACTTAAACACAGTCATGATTGTGAGGATGGCACAGGGGCTGGCAGTGTTTCCTTCTGTTGCACATAAAGTCTTTACGAGTAGGAATTAACTCAAGGGTATCTAACAACAGTGTTTGCCACTTTTTGTATGTGGAGCATTTTGTTCACAAAAATGAACAAAACAGACATAGTCCTTGACTTTGTGAAACTTAAGTTCTCGTGAGAAAGCAAGACCACATATAAATAAAGATAAAATATAAATTCAGGTAGTGTGGCAAAGATTATTTACTGTTCACCAAAAATTTGTGTTGCAACATCCAAAATGAGGACTTATTGGTGGGAGTCAGCTTTCAAGCCAAAGATTATGGTTTCTTGTCACCTCTGCACCTGCATATGACCTTGTGACTAGTTCTCTCCAATAAAATCTAAGAAAAAATGATGTGTGTCATTTCTGCAACTGGATTTTAAGAGGGAGATAAGACTTGTATTCAAGCTTTTGCCTTCTGTTTTTAGCTTTTTATTCTGTAACTCCACCTTTGATAACTGGCAGTTGAAATTTCTTTGTTTGGTTTTGATTTGATGATATTTGTTGGATCTTATTTGTAATCCAACTTCGGCTTGTTTAATTTTGCTTATCTGACCCCGAATGCACAATTCTTTCATGATTTCAGTTTTTCATGCAACTTAAAAAAAGAATTGCATTTTTTTCTTTATGCTCTATTCAACGTTATCTCTTTCTCCCTAGTAGAGAGTATGTTTCTATCAAATGTATCTGTGTCTTTCTATATGCTTTGAGTTATTTTAAAAATATTGTTCCTCCTTCCAAGTCTTGCTCTTGCACTTCTGGAAAATCCTGACTCATCCTTCAAGACTCAGTTCAACATGGCCTTTTCTGAGAAGCCTGCTAAGACTTTCTTTCATTTGTTTTTTCCCTATGCTATCTTGGAAACATCATTTGCTCCTCATACAAAATTCCACAATAGAATTTACACCACACAACTGTAATTAAACTTTTTAAGTTTCTTTTTACAATTAGATTTAATGCTGATAAGTGGAAGCAATTATATCCAGGTAATTTCAACCTCAAAAATATTACCTTATTAGCAGTAGATCATTAGAAACTTTCTGGGGTATCTAAGATCAGAGATGGTGCTGTTTTTTCCTCTCATACACTGAAGATGGTCAGTGCTTGTTTTGTTTTGTTTTTAACCATAATCCTCCTAAGTGTATAGAACTTCACTAATCTTGTATTAGGCTAATGAGTGTCTGGGGATATAGTGAAGTGAAGGAATATTAGGAGAAATATCACTTAATACCTTCATATAATACCCATCCTCAACACCAGCGATCATGATAATGCCATTTTGACAAAATATGCAAAGGGCAAAGGAATTTCAAAGTCATCTCATTTACCTGTTTATTTTTATTTTTTTAATTTTTTTCTCTGCTTCCTCCTCCTAATCAGCTTTCTCTTCATATACTTGGTGAAGGAATGAATGATTGAATAATGAGTAAAGTGCCTGGAAGCTTCCATGACGTTTATTGTGCAAGAAGAGATGGTGCCAAATCCTGAAATGACAGGAGTTTTATCTTATTTACTTTAATATTTTCGTCATTGTCAAAACACAGGTCTCCATAGGATATGAAGTACTTGAAACTACAATATACAATACACTATTCTACCTAAATGAAAGCAACTCTGTAGGAAATATGACTACAACTATATTACGAATCTTTACACACCAAAACACTAAATACAAACTGAAAAGCAACAGATTTGTGAGAGAATATTTGGTATAGATAAAGATATAGACAGACAGATAGATAGATAGATTCTTCATAAAAAGGTTAGTATTCAAAATATAATTTCTGCAAATTAACTAAAATCCATATTAAACATAGACAAAGTTTAAAAAGAAGCAAGTTATAGAGGGAACTCCAATAGCCAATAAAACTTTTAAAAAATGTTCAGGATAATAACAATAAAAGATATGCATTAAAGTAATAAGGAGATACTGTTTTATATCCATCAGTCCGGAAAAAAAACTAAAGGCTGGACAATATAAAATTTCAACTTGTATGTGTAGTAACATTGCCAGTAGGAGTTATAAATAAATTTAGAAAAAAAAACCAATTTTTGGAGGAATTTAGTAATACCTAATAAGGTACAACTTACAGCCATTGTATAACCCAGAAAATATACATATTTACATATATAATTTGTAAAATGTATATAGTGCCCATAAGGGTTGTTGTGAACAGTGAATATTAAACACATATTCAGAATATACAGGATTTCCAAATTAAACTTTTTCAGTGTGTAAATTACAAAGCCCAACACCAGAATTTCCAAAGATTCTTCTTAACATCTCTGTGATTCCCAGTGTCTTAATTTGTAAAATATACATTGTACCCATAAGGGTTTTTGTGAAAAGTGAATATTAATACACATGAAGCATTTAGAACAGTGCCCAGCAGGAAATAAGAGAGCAATAACTACTAGCTATTTGTAATTATTATTATTAACCTGTGTGTGTATTTTTAAATGCTTATAATTTGTTTTGTAAATATGCTGCCATGGCCAGAGACTATGTACATAAAGTGCATTGGATTTTATTTCCGCCTACAGGTGAATTACAAGATACTTAACATTAAATACAGTTAATTCACTTTATGATTGGAATTCTAGAATACAAAGGATATGTGTGTAAGATTTCAAATAAATGTTCTTTATTTCTCTCTCAGATTTCTTTGTTAATAGCCTTTGCTAAAGGTCTTTCGCTTTCTACTAATTAATGGCTGAGATTGAACTCAGGTGTGAGAATTACATGCAGTTAATTTTAGACTCTCGTGTCTTCTCTCTGAGGTTCATTACTATTCTGTTTAGGAAACTATTTTGCTTTAGGGAAGCCATTCTCTTGTTACTCACCTGTTGCTAAAAATACTTAGTGTATTAGGTTATCTTCCTTTCTCTGAAAGCATTCTTTTCTTTTATAAAAATGAATCTATTGTAAAAGACTTCTTTTAAAGTTTCTGATTTTCTTTTCAAATTATAAATTATAAGTAAAAACCAAGAGTTGTTACCCAAGCTGCCATCCTCCAAGGAAACTAGCAGGATATGAGTAATGTCAACTTTTTTCTGAAACACAATTTCAGAAAAACAAAGTGAAAAAAGCTGTACTTACTTCCCACATCCATTACTGCTTCCTACATCAATGTTTCTTAAGGTAAGGTTGTGCATCATAATAAAACCAAGTAGTACATAACAAGTTACAAACAACTGGATCTAACATAAAATTTACAATAATCAAAAACTGAATAACACCTTGCTCCTTATTTTCTTAAGAGAGTTTAAATAATAACGCTACTTTTATTAACACCCACATTAGTTTCTACATTCTTGCATGATATTATGTAATCAACACTAATCTGAAAGCAACAACAAAATCCATGAACCAAAGGAATTGCAATCTTACAGTAAAAATAGCCATTTAGGCAAAAGGCGCTAGTGACATCCCTGTTAAGTTGTGATTAACTAAAGAAAGCTTATGCACCAAGTTTTGAAACTCTGAGTTAAATTATCAAACAAACAAAAGGATCTAGATGAACATTTGCAATCAAGTTACCAAACTGGAATTAAAAAAGCAGAGCTCAGAAAATGTGTGGCAGTAGAAGGAACAGAGGAGGCTGAAATTAATTTTACTAAGCAAGTTTCGAAAACACCAGAAGTCAAAATAGGGGATAGCGAAGAGAGACGTTTAGATTTGTAGCCTGCAATATTTTTATTCCTCACTCTTAGTCTAATGCTTAACAGAGAGTGAGCACCTCAATAGGTGTTCATTTTTAAGTAAACTATAGAGACAGCTCTTCCACTGAAAGGAGAGTTGCACCGCTCAGTTAAATGTTTGATTAATGTCTCTGATAGAAACAATTCAGCATCCAGCCTCTGAGTTGCAAGTTCCTTTTTGCATATCTAGCCCACTTATCTCCCTACAGAGTACTGACTGCAGAGAATCAGCACATCTGTTTGACAGCAGGGCATTGCTGGCACACCTGTTTTTCTAGACAAAGCACTCTTTCCCACGGGCAAAAGACAGATTGACAAAATTGAGGAGAATCCGGAATCAGCACAGATTATCAGGCAGTTGCAAGCAGTGCTGGTCTTGAAAGAGCAAGGATACCAACATTTATCTTGGAAGGCATTTTTCTTTGTTCTGTTAAAAAACACTTGATTGGTCCATTTAAAGAATTGTAAAGCAAGTTTCTTTTTTCTTGGGGAGGACATTTTAATGGGGTAAATAATATAAACTGAGAACTTTAGTACTGTTCTCACTTTTATAAATTTCTTTCTATTGATGTGCCCAATTCATTTTATTTTGAGGACTGAATTAGGGGGAGAGTATGCTGTCAATGTTATAAGGGAGAAAAATTTTCCTTAGCTTTCTTTCTGTAAATATAGACGGCTTTGTGATATTGAGATGCTTATTTGTGAGCTTTTGAGAAATTGTTTTGAGAACTGCACATCTTTCTCCTAATTCCTACTTCCTCTCTGCCTACACACACACACCCTATCAAGGCAAAATTTCATTTTCCTTATAGCCAGTTACCTTCTTCTTCCTCTTTTTTTTTTTCTTCACTATTTCTAATCCTCCTTTAGCTTTCACTAACTGAAGGTCCTTCCCTTGCTTTTCTTTCTCTACTAGGAAATCCCCTTCCTTAACTTCTTTCCAGTAGAAGACAAACTAATACAGACGGGGATTACAGATGGATAGAAGGGCACATTTTTAAATTTCATACTGGAGAAGGGAATCCAAAGACGACTAAATGGGGCTACTGGTGCTAATTTGGAACAACTCCGGATGTACAGATGTTGAACTGGTTCTGAAGTAATTTGTTTTTTGGGAGCCAGAGATTGAGATTCCTTCCAATGTGGGATGGTGGTGGTGAGGAGTTGTTGAAATGGTAGACATTTTCAATATCGGTAACTCTGAGAAGAGGGCCTATTCAGAAATTATGAAGAAGCCAGGTTTAGGTTAATAAAGCAAGTATAATAATATTTTAATAGTAGAATTTAGGGCCATTGACGCTGACCTTGCTTGTCACTCCCTACTAGAAAATCTCCTTCTCAACATGCTGTCACTGGAATTGTTCTTACCAGGGAAGCTAAGTATCTTAATACTGACTTCTCCATCAACATGGCTAATGAAACATGGCTTAAATGTGCTTTCTAAAAATTATTAACATAGAAATGTGTATATTTGCTATTCTTAGCATAGATATGATGGTATCTGTGTGGTATGCAAACAAAGAACAGTGTCCTGGTTACCCGTCTTCTGTCTTAATCACAGGTCTCTACTGATGCCTAAAACAGTGTCTGATATGTAAAATATGATCCAAAAATATCATTTGAATAATTAAATATACGCATATATATTTAAAGTAATAACAAAAATAACTAGGAATAATCTTTATAAAAATTTTCATGATCTATATGAAGAATGCAGGAGAAAGATGTGGCAGTCTGCTTCCATAAAGATTTACAGCCTTGGAAACCCTATGGGATCAGTTCTACTCTATCCTGTAGGACACTATAGGGTTGCTATGAGTCAAAATTGACTTGACAGCAATGGGTTTATGGGAAGAAAAATTGTTTTAATGCTGCTAAGAACACAAAAGAGCACTATGTTCCTGCATAGAAAGTGTCATCATCATGTTGTGGGGTTGTTAACCATTGTCATAGGGCAATATGTGTACTAACTGTTAACGAGAAATTATTTGTTCTGTAAACGTCTATCTAAAGTACACAAAAAAAGAATTATCTATGTGAGATCATATTGACAACAGCAACTCAAAAGTTTTGACGGGAAGCCTAGGGGGGCAGTGAGTTGAAGACAATGATGATGGAATACTTTGGAAAAAGATAGTGAGAATAGCAGGAACTGGAAGACTGTAATCGATGTCACTGAATTGTACGTGTAGGAATTTTTGAAATGGTGTATCTTTGGCTATGTATATTTTCACCAAAAAAAAAAAGTCCTCCAAGGTCGAGAAGGGAGAGTGTCAACATGTTGTGGGGTTGTTAACAAATGTCATAAAACAATATGTCTACTGACTGTTTAATGAGAAACTTGTTCTGTAAAACTTCATCAAAGGACAATAAAAAAAAATTAAAAAAAAAGAAAGTGTCAACATCAGTGATTCCCATCCTGCTAAGTTATGCTTCTAGTATAAACAATAGGATTGGAGAAAGAAGGAAAGTAAGCAAATTAATTCTAAAATGTATATGGAAAAATAAAAAGGCAAAAGACAAAAGACATTTCTGAAAGAAAATGGTAGTAAGAGGTGATTGTCATCATATATTAAATCCCAAATTCACATGAATACCCAGGAAGATCCATGGAAAAATAGAAACCTCAGAAATAGGTTTAATTGTATTCAAAAACAGTATATCTTTAAAATATCATATTAAAGTCAGGAAAAATAAATAATTCAATAAATGTTTAGGGGGAAATGAATAGCCATATGTAGAAAAATAACAAAGACTGGATTTTTAGAACAGAACTTACTAAAACAGACATTTAGGATGAAGAAATATTTCAAAATGAAAAATAAGTCTGAAAAAATGGTAATATTTTCTTTATATTCTCAGGGTAGAAAGATTTCTAAATGTGACATAAATTCAAAAATGATCAGAAGCTAAAAAATATGACTACTTAAAAATAAAACATTTCAGAAAACCAAAATGCCATAAAATTAAAGTAAAAATAATACTCTAAGAAAAAAAGGTTGCAGCTCATATCACAGGCAAAAGACGGTTCTCTTTAATACATAAGGGATTAGAGAAAACATATACAAGTAACTCAGTTAGGAAAAGATTAATATCTCAATAGAAAAATGTGCAAAGGCTAGCAACAGACATGTTACAGAAAAAGAAACACAAACAATCCTGATCATTTGATTTTTTTTCTACCTAAAAGAAATGTTAATTAAAAATACTGAGATACAGAGTTCTGGCAAAATGGCGCTCTAGGCAGAAGCACCACACCGTCCCTCAACAGCAAAGATCCGAAAAACTAAGCCAAACAGAGAATACAACAATCCTGAAACCCGAAACCATCAAATGAAGAGATAAAGAACTCAGCCAAGCACCAAATGGAACGAGAAAACTGACAGAGAACGGAGAGCAAGGAGAGATTCATGCAGAGGTCCCCTACCAGCTAACGCAGTGCAGATCCACCATCTTGTATTCCTATCGGAGACCAGCAAACAGGGGGTACGAGAAAGCAGCTTCACGGAGCATCCAGCAGGAGACAAAACAACTGGTAATTTGCGATATACACTTTCCCACCCCCCACCCCTCTTCACCCCGAATCGGCCTCCTCTGCTTCCTGCAGCCACAGTCTCTTGATCAGGAAACACCAGCTGCTTGGATTCCACACATCCGAACGGGTGGCTCTCTGAGTGCCATATGTTGGCTGCTGGTGTTGCTTTTTTCCACTTTTTTTTATTTCTTCCTTGCCTCTCCACACCTCCCCCTCCTTTCGCTCGAGTACCTGGCTCCGTGCGCCATCTTTGCTTCTTCCTGAGGAGCTGCAGAGCTCTGGTAATTTGTGATATACACTTTCCCACTCTCTACACTTCTTCGCCCACACTTGGCACCCTCTGCTTCCCGCGAACACAGTCTCTTGTCTAGACACACAAGCCCGCACTACCTGGCTCTCTGAGTGCCATTTGTTGGCAACTAGTGTTGCTTTTTTTTTTTTTTCCTGCTCCTTTTGATCTCTTACTTGCCTCTTGCCACCTCCCCCTCCTTTCGTTTGAGTACTTGTCTCCGTACGCCATCTTTGCTTCTTCCTGAAGGGATGCGGAGCTCCAATCGAGTATGGAGCTGCTTCCTGGTCTGGGCTACCGTGCTGGTGGGATCCAGGGGCTTTTGTTCATTTGTTTGTTTTCTTTTCCTTTTCTTGAGTTGGGAGCCCTTTCTGGCCAGGCAGAGCTGTGTGGTAAGGAGACTCCCCTTCGGCTTCCACAG
>NW_004444165.1:3087117-3124820 GCF_000243295.1 Trichechus manatus latirostris | reverse complement strand
ACAGAGCTGGAGAAGGATGTACAGCATAATTCTAACTCAAAAAAAAAAAAAAAAAAAGATCAGATTTACTGGCCTAAAGGAGACTGGAGATACCCCGCGAGTATCGCCCCCAGACACGCTTTTAGCTCAGTGGTGAAGTTACCTCTGAGGTTGACTGTTCAGCCTGGGAATGGATAGCCCCTTAAAACCAAATGAGACTAACGAGGTACAGGAGTCCAGTGACAAGGGCCAGAAGGCAGAAGGGGACAAGGAAGACGGTGATAGGGAACCCAAAGTTGAGTAAGGATATTGTTGATGTGTTGTGAGATTGTTAATCATTGTCATAGGGCAACATTTGTAGTAACTGTTAAATGAGAAACTATCTTGTTCTGTAAGCCTTCATCTTAAGTGAGAATAACAGCACAATTTGAAGAGTGTAGTCAATGTCACTGAACTGTGCATGTAGAATTTTTTGAAATGATGTATCTTTGGCTACGTGTGTTTTCAGCAAAAAAAAAGGTTGAGAGGTTAGAGGGTTGATATGTTGTGGCGTTCTTAACCAATGTCATAAAACAACGTGTGTACTACTGTTTCATGAGAAGCTATTTGTTCTGGAAGCCTTCACCTGAAGTACAATAAAAAAAAAAAAAAAACACTGTGATACATTTTCTTGACTATCAGATTGAGGATTAAAAAGTAGACGTCGCCAAGTGGGACTATGAATTGGAGAAATCTCTTAAAAGCAATCTGGCAATAGCTTTAAAAATTAAAAGTTTATAAACTCTGACAAAAGATTGTAATTCTTGGAATTACACTATATGTGCAAAATTATATATGCATGAGGATATTTACTGCAACATGGCTTTAAATATCAATGTTTGGACATCAAGTAAGTAGACATTTGTAAGTATTGGTTAAACGAATTTTAGTATATCCATAAAATGGAATACCATGGAGCTGGCAAAAAATATATATATATCATTTTATATATACTGCTATGAAATTGTCTCCAAGACAGTTTAAGTTGTGCCAAAAAGGTGCAAAACAGACTGTATTTTAGGTTACTATCTGTATAAATATGTATTTCTGTTAATAGCAGGACTTCTGCATTATAGCACTTCAAGGGATAGGATTCATATAATGATCCATGAGAATGGTGACCCTAGACTGTACAGCATTGAGCTTGTGCTGCCATATATCCCTGTCCTGAAACATGGGGTAGAATCTCTCTAGAAGGATAGACAAAACATGGTATTGGAGATTGCCTCTGGGAGGGGAACTAAGGTACTTGGGAAAGGAATGAGAGGGAGATTTACTTTTCTACAAATACTTTTTTGCAGATTTTGAATTCTGTGCTATACATACAATTTATTACTTAATCACAAAACGAACAAATATAAAATTTAAAAATTAATAATAAAGTATTGGTATGCAGAGTAACTTCTTAGGTAAAAAGACCTGACTCTCTGCTTTAGGTAAAGTGTTGGCTTACTACTGAATTCCTTTTGGTCAGCTATGTTTGACACTAGAATCACCCCCCCGCCCACTTTTTTTCTCTTCTCTTGAACACGAACATGTTATTTGGGGTCTATTTCTGAGAATAAAGTGCTGCTTAGATCTAGAACGTCACTTCAGGGGTCACCATACTATGTAAGCAATATTTCCTTCAAGTTTCATGAATGATTATTTATAGTATCTCTAGTTTAATTTTAGGAAAAGCATCTAGGAGAATTGCTAGTGACCATTATATGGGGTCTTGCTTCAGAAGTAATTTCGTTTACTTTACTGCTGACCTGAGAATCCAGATTCTTTTTTTAAAGCCATGATATATTTTCTTCAAAAAATGCTGTGAAATTTATCTGCAGTCTGCTTTTCAAAGGTTGGTAGAAAAATGAACTGTTAATAATTTTGAAACAAACTACCTTTCTTAGCACTGCAAAACATAGTCCAAGGTTAATGTCCTGCTCTATTACCTGTTCATGTTTTAGCTCTTCTATTTATATAAATACGCTTCCTTAAAAATGGGCACATCCAAGATTAAAGATAAAGCCATTTTTCTTTCCTCTTTACTGTATGGTGTTTGTTTCTTCAAATTTGTTAACAGCAAATTCTACATTAGAAAAAAAAAAGAAAAACTATTTACAATCTGCTCTGTGACTTAGAGGCTTGTTCCAACCCTCCTTTGTCATCTGTGTAGGATCAACCATTACCAATAGATTCAGCAGAGCCAAGGTCAAGGGACAGAAATAAAATGCAAAGGGATATTCTATTTTTTAAAAGTCTTTTCGAAGATAAAGAAACACCTTGCGGTACTGAATAATAACATTAAAATCACCTGAAGTCCAAGGCAAAAATAATAACGAAAGAAACAACCAAATATAAACTATGTATTTAAAAAATTATATAAACATATGAAATAAAAGGTATTTTAGATCATGCAAAGCGTATCTTGTATCATGAAGAGGGAAGTAGATACATAAATGAGAATTTTCATTTTCTGAAAACATTTTAAGAGGTATTTTGCTCTGTTTAATAAACTTTATTAAAGTTTCTGTTTCAAAGTGGACATTGTACTAATAATCATGTAGAATTGAATGGAATTTCTCCAAGAAAGGCTCTTATTTTTAATTTCTCTATGGAATAGATCTGAATTAAATATACACTTATATTTAGTTAAAGGTAACTTTTCACACAAAACAGACAAAATTTACAAAAATATCTATCTGTAAGAGACTACATACACATGTGAGAATACAGAAAATGTCGTTTGTTCATTTTTGCATGTATTTATTCATGCATCCATATCCATTCACTTAGATGTTATCGAGTGTGTATGTGTGCTTACACATGAGATAGTTATAAACTAATATCAATGTATGATGTAGGAAATACAGAGAAAAAATACCAAAATAAAACAGTTGTTTACTTATACCTTATATCCATTTTCCTTTTGAGTGTCCCTGGGGTGCACAAATTCCTTGTGTATTATACCTATGAATCTCTTCTAGATTGTGGATGTTACAAATACTTTCTCCAGTCTGTTACTCATCCATTCACTCTGTTAATGGTGTTCTTTATTGAACACAAATCTTTAATTCTGATGTTGTAAATCTATCATTTTTCCCCTTATGGGTTGTCCTTTATAGGATTCATATAAGGAAGTCTTTTTTTTTCTCAGAGGTCATTTTGTTTAATTAGCTTTACAACTTTATTTTTCTATGAAGAATCCGATTTACTTTTTCCCTATAATGAATCAATTTTTCTTACATTACTAATTGATTATCCTTTTCACACACAATTTCAGCTCTAGTTTATAGACAATGCACTATAATTAGCAGAAGGGAAAACACAAATTGTAATAAATATATAAGAATTCCTCAATCTCAATAGTAACAACTACTTTAACATTAGATTGCCCAGAATTATTAATTTAGGCAAAGTCATGTACTGCTGATAATATAAGGGAAGAGGAGCACTCTCCGACAAGATTGTAAAACAATGCAGCCATTCTGTGGAAAAATCTGGTGGTACTTAGCAAAATTAAGTATGATCCATAAGTCTACTTATAAATATATGTTATTGTTGTTAGGTGCCATTGAGTCGGTTCTGAGTCACAATGACCCCATGTACAACAGAATAAAACAGTGCTTGGTCCTGCACCATCCTCACAATCATTGCTATCTTTGAGTCCCTTGTTGCACCCACTTTGTCAATCCATCTCATTGAGGGTCTTCCTCTTTTCCAATGACCCTCTACTTTGCCAAGCATGATGTTCTTCTCCAGGGCTGGTCCCTCCTAATAACATATCCAAATTACATGAGATGATATCTTGCCACCCTTGTTTCTAAGGAGCATTCTGGCTATACTTCTTCCAAGACAAATTTGTTCGTTCTTCTGGCAGTCCATCGTATATTCAATATTCTTCGCCAACACCATAATTCAAATGCATCAATTGTTCTTCAGTCTTCCTTATTCATTGTCCAGCTTTTCCAGACATACGAGGCAATTGAAAATACCATGGCTTGAGTCAGGCACACATTAGTCCTAAAAGTGACATATTTGTTTTTTAACACTTTAAAGAAGTCCTTTGTAGCAGATTTTCCCAAAACAATACATCTATATACTACAGCAGTTCTCACACAGGGCCTCAAATAGGTGCAAGGATGTTCAACAAAGCAATGTTAATTTGTCCACTAACTAACTCATTCCACATGAATTTATTAGGTAGCCAACTAGGCATTAGGCATTCTTACAATGCTAGGAGACAATAAAGAAAATCTAAATTAAAAAATTATCATCATGACACTTATATTCTAGTTGAAAAGAAAAAATGGTAAACAGTCTAATAACTAAAATATGTTATATGCTATAAAGTGATGCCATACAAGGAGAAAAGAAAAAACAAGTAAATGCATATGAAATATTTGTGGGGGTTCTTCATTGACCACTCATATTATAGGGTTGTTATAAGTCAGAATCAACTTGATGGTGATGGGTTTAATTTTTATTTATTGAGCACAAACATTTAATTTTGATGCTGTAAATCCTTCACTTTTCCACTTATTATTTGTCCTTTATAGGGCTTGCAAATAAGAAAAATTTAGATATGATAATAGAAAATAAGTAGATGCAGTTTGTATCACTAAATAATTGAATTATAAAGTAGTATTTGCCTATAATTGAATAATAAGTAGTGCTATGAGGTAAATAACTGGATTAACATAATGGAGCATGGATAGATCCTACAATAGTAAGTCGGAGTATTACAAAAACATAAATTGGGAGATATTTAAACATAAAGGAGTTTATATAAACTAAACATACACATCAAGCTTTCTTTTTTTCCCCCCACAGTGATACACCTATAACTAATGGGAACTGTATTGGAAAAACATAAATTTAAAACACCAGAAATAGATTCTGAGGAATTGAAGAAAATGGGAGTGTGAATCTGATATAAAGTAGAAAATATAGCAAAAGAATGTTCTTACCTTAAAACTTACACAACTTTTGTGACATGAATCAAGGAGTAACGGCAATTGGTTACTGTGTAATACTATGCAGCTGGTATCTTAATGATATGAAACAACTGTGGAAGTTAGTTGCTGGTTGCTGTTTATTTTAATAGAATTGTAAGATGCATATATTATTAACTATTTGCTTCGGGTAGAAAGTGATGTGTGCCATATCAAACCACATGGGTGTAAATTCTTACATCCCATCGACAAATGTTTATTTAGAGCCCACCATGGTTTACAATTCAGCAGGGAATAGGATAGCCAAGGTCTCTGCTCTCATGGAAGAAGACATGCAGTAAACTAACAGTGAAATACTCTACTACACAGAGAACATCACACTAAATAGAGAATGGAAATAGTGTGAGGGAATAAAAAGTGAATTGCTTGACTATTTGAGATTTGGTAGTTAAGGAAGCAAGGTCCGTAGATGGCACAAATAGTTTGTGACCAACTACTAACCTAAAGATTGGTGGCTCAAACCCACCCAGTGGTACCACAGAAGAAAGTCCTGGTGATCTGCTTCTGTTAAGATTACATTCAAGAGAACCCTACAGAGCACAGTTCTACTCTGTAAATCATGGGTCACCATGAGTCAGAATCAACTCAACAGCAATGGGTTTGATTTGAGTTAAGGAAGCTTTCTCTAGAATTGGCTTTAAGCTAAGATTTCTGTGACAAGAGGGTGCCAGCCTCACAGAGATCTGGGGTGGGGTGGGGGTGGGGGTGGAGAGTATTCCAAGCAAAATGAATATAAAGGATCTTGGCATGTCTGAAAACCGGAATAAGGTCTAAATCCTTATGGACTAGGAAGGAAAAAAAGTCAGTAATCATTCTGAAAAACAGAGATGGGCCAGGCACATAGGTTTATTTGTCAGACTAAGGGATTTGGAATTTAACCTAAGTGGGTTTGAGAACCATTAGAAGTGGTTAAGCAGGGGAGTGAGATGATCATCTGATTTACATTTTTAAAAATTCAGTTCATGTGCTGAGTTGAAAATGGATTGTAGGGAGAGACAAGTGAAATCAGGGAGATTAGTAAAGCAGAAGAAGAGAAGGTGAAAAATGCCTCACTCTACTCAATGTCCCATTTAGCCAGACTTCCTGGATGTCCTAACCGGCAGTTACTATTAGCATTTCATCTGGCTAAAATTAACTCACAAGGCCACATATATCTTTAACTGAGAGTAGAAAATGTAGTCTTTACTTGGATACATTGGCATTCTTAAAAAAAAAAAAATCAGGTATACTGTGATCATGGAAGATGAAATAAATGGATAGTGGATAGGAAGCAAATCAGTCCCTGCCGCAGAAGCAAAGGTGGTTAGCTCAGTTTGGGATAGAGTATAGGTAAGCTTCCACGGCATGATACCTGGGGAGCAGTACCCAACTGTATTTATGGCACAAATAGAAAAGAGGCAATTGTCATGAAGTTGATTCTGTGTCATGGAAAACCATGTGTTGCAAATTAGAACTATGCTCCATTGGTTTTCAAGGCTGTGACATTTCAGAAGCAGATCGCCTGGACTTTCTTCCAAGGCACCTCCGGATGGGCTGGAACCTCCAACCTTTTAGTTAATAATCATGCATTTAACTGTTCACTCCATACTACTACTCTTTAATTTATAACCACTAGCCCCAGCTTGCACTGCAAAATGGAATCTTTTAGTAAATATATGATCAACTCCACTATACATAATATGTTCCATTTCTGTCTTGTTTGTTCTTTGCCACACCTACATTCAGAGTCATGCATCAGCAAACAGGAATATGATCCAGTCTGTTGGTGAGAAGCTACATATTCTATCAAAGAGTAAAGCATCACCAGCTAACAATATGCAATAAAGAAGTAAGGATAATATATTTAGACTATGGACAATTGGTTTCTAACCAAGACTGATACTAAATAGCTCTGTGACCGTCAACATGTCACTTCACCTCTCCAAGCCTCAGGTATATCATATCCAATACCGAGTGTTCTTGGGGTAGGTGCCTCCAACGCCTCTTCTGAGTGGGGATTGGGAGATAGGCAAGGAAGGAAACAGTAAAAAGAGTGCATACTCCAAGCCCCTTCCTCCAGTTGCAACTAAGGCAATTACACTTATACTACTTTTATATGATTGTATCAATTGAAGTGTTCATTCAAATGAAACATTTACTGGATGTATATTTTTTGAAACCATGATACTAGGCAATTTCTAAGTTCCCCTGAGCTATAACATCCTATGATTCTATGACTTTCCTGTGCATATATTAGGAAGCATGTATCATTACTCAGAGAGGGGAATAAGGTCTAGTAGGTTCCACCACCAATGGCAGGTATGTAGTAACTACACAGAAATAGTTAGCAAAAACTAAAAATAACGTAAATAAAAAGCTCACATTTAGTAGGTTTCTATACAGGAAGAATATTATGTTACCCAAACAGTTTTTTTTTTTAACCAACTGAAAGGGCTTCTTGCTCATACTTATTTTTTAATTATTTCTGATACATTTACAGTTTAAACATATGTAATTTTCTTAAACAGCCATATGAATGTGAACTGTACAAGTACTAGGTATTCTTCAGAAATTTAACTAATTTTATTACTAAAGAATATATCTTATTTCATATAAATTAATTTCCTCTAACAAATGCCAAAACATGTATGCTTCTTTCATGGGAACTCTGAGAAAATTGTAGGGACAGTTAAATACATTTGCTTTTCATTTTAAGATCTTTCTATTTTGCATAAACTGAATTTAATAATGATGATAATCAAGTAAACAACAAAATATGGACTCAGTAAAAAACTCTAAGCAGGTTTTGGGTCCAGCTGGCACTCTTACATTTTTTATGATGCAGCAAAACATACAGCCATCTAAATTCACACTTCAGGTAAAAACAAGTTTGAGGGACTTCAAGAGAATTAATTTTCCTAACAAATCACAAAATTGTAAGACCCTCACCAAATAACTCTGGAACTAGAGAATAAGGGTGATTATAATTTCAAAATATTACATATGCATATTGCTTTTTGTTGTCTATAGAGAGAACAAACAAACAAGACACTGGAGGTATTCTTAAATTGCTTTGCACATTAAACCATACTTGTTTAGTTAGTATTCAGATTCTTTATTGAAATGTAAACAATGATTAAACAATAAATGCTTTATATATTAAAAGGAGAAAATATTGTATAATAACCTTAGCACACTAATGCCAGAAACAATAAAAAACAACTGTTTTGTTGAGAACCTTCCATTGCTACTGATACTTATTATTTTAACATTTATTCAGTATTTAATACATGCAAGATATTGGCTTTCAAAGGTTGGCAGTTGAAACCCACCAGCTGCTCCTCAGGAGAAAGATGTGGCAGCCTGCTTCTGGAAAGATTATAACCTTGGAAACCCTGTGGGGTGGCTCTACTCTGTTCTATATAGGGTCACTATGCATCAGAATCCACTAAACAGCAATGTTGTTTGTTTTGTTGTTTTATTTTTTTAATATCCTTTAGTACTCATAAGGAGCCCTGGTGGCACAGTGGTAAAAAGCTTGGCTGCTAACAAAAAGGTTGGCAGTTGGAATCCATCATCCCCTCATTGGAAACCCTATGGGACAGTTCTACTCTGTCCTACATCAAAAAACCCAAACCGATTGCCATCAAGTCGATTCTGACTCATAGAGACCCTACGGGACAGAGTAGAGCTACCCCAAAGAGCTTCCAAGGAGGGGCTGGCAGATTTGAACTGCTGACCTTGCCATTAGCGGCCGATCATTTAACCACTATTAGTTGGAATTGACTCAATGGCAACAGGTTTGGTTTTGGTTTAGATTAGTACTCATAACAGTCATGTAAGTCATGAATTTTATTCATCTAAATATACCACTTATTTAATGTTCCAAACAGATATTTCCATTAAGAAAATTTTCATATGCCACCTGTTTTGTTTTGTTTTCAGTGACTATATGGATCCCAGATAGTTCTACAGACAGCTGAATAAATGTTAATGTCTGGTTCAGTTTTAGATTTTAAACTTACAAATCCTTTTCACATACTTGATTTTGCTTAATAGTCACAACATGGAAATCAGTAAAGTACCATTATTCCATTTTTTATAAAACTAAACAACAATAACAACAACAACAGAAAATCCTGAGATTGAGGAATTCATGATACGTCCAATTCCACAACAAGGATGACAGGAATTTCCTGAACAATTCATCTAATTCTATTTTCAGTGCTTGCTCCATCATCATACATTTGCAGATTGTCATAGAGATGTCTACATTTCAGTTAGTGTTCAATGAGATACTCTCAGAAAATAATTTACATTTATTAGATATCATTTTCTTCTTGGAAATATATATGTAATATATATATTTTTTGCAATATTCTATCAGGATGAAATAAGATGCATCCAAGGAAAAAATAAAACTGCCCTGAAAACAAAAACAAGGAAATTATTAAAAGGCTATTATGTTTTTTTGAAAAAATAAAAGTAAAAAAATGTAGACATCTTACCTAAAAATCATCAAACAGATCACTTTTAAAGAACATTGAGTATATGAACTACTAAACGAATGTAACCATTTAATTAGTTTTGTAACTAGTTAGTAATTAATTCTAAGTCAACTCCCTCAATGTCAATCCTTATTACATTATATATTGTCAAGTATATTAAACATGATTGTATCAAAGACTTATTTTTACAGGAAAATTAGATTTTTTGGAATAATTACGTGTTTTTTAATTTTTTAAAGGATTCATAAACATTAAAAACATAGATATTGTTTGAAAAAAAGTATTTAAATGATCTTAATTTCTAAATCTTTGCTGTTAGATGCCATTGAGTGGGTTCTGACTCATAGCTACCATAAGTACTACAGAACAAAACGCTGCCCAGTCCTGAGCCATGCTCACAATCGTTGTTATGCTTGACCACATTGTTGCAGTCACTGTGTCAACCCATCTCATTAAGGTCTTCCTCTTTTTCGCTGACTGTTTACTTTACCAAGCATGATGTCCTCCTCCAAGGACTGGTCCCTCTTGATAATGTCCAAAATATGTGAGATGAAGTCTTGTCATCCTTGCTTCCAAGGAATATTCTGGCTATACTCTAAATCTTTAGAAAGCTATTAATAATAAAAATATATAATTACAATGAATAGAACTCTTTATAATTTATGAATAATATATCTTATCAATCAATTTTAGACTGAAATCATAGTGTCTATTTAAAAAGGATTGTGTTGCAGTTATTAGCAGTGATAATCCCACTCAGGTCATAAATAATGCAACCAACGATCCATTGAAATATCCTAGATATAATTAATTTGCACACTCAGTCAAAATATGCATTCTCAAAAATGTTACTATATATACAAAATATATTTTAAGTGCCAAAATAAATCATATAAAACTTTATCACTTGTCGAAATAGCCTCTTGGAGATATGATATTATCAGGTTCTTATACCTTGCTCTACTACAAATACCAGTTGTGAAATATTTGACCATGCTCCTGGTGACGTAGTGGTCAAGAGCTACAGCTGCTAACCAAAAGGTCAGCAGTTTGATTCCACCAGGCACTCCTTGGAAACTGTATGGGGCAATTCTACTCTGTCCTATAGGACCTCTAGGAGTCGGAATTGACTTGTCGGCAATGGCTAGTAGACGGGTATTATGTGGGGGAATTCATCTTTTTTCTTCTTCAGAATGTAAGATTATACTAGAGTATTTCAAACACTGTGTATCATACTGTAATTTTAAGAATCAGTTCTATATGGAGGTCTACAGAGAAGTCAGATTTATATCAACAACTCCACACAATGATTAACCTTCATGAAGCATACTGAAATTTTGAATATTTTAGAATTTATTAGTTTAGTTGCTCAATTATCCTATTCTTTAGGGTATATTACTAGACTCCATTGTCCTTTCCAAGGTTTCATTTCAGAATTATATATGATGAAAAAAATTACCAAAGTCTCTGCTCAACTTTATAAACTTCCTTGCTAGATAGACAAATATTTGTTTATTTTTTTGGCATTCATAATTTTAAAAAAAATTTCAGGTGTTAAGAACACCTGGAAATAATCCTTTAAATCTGTAATAAAACTACTATCGCAACAGTTCAGTACATATAAAATTTCCCTAAATGCATCTGCAAGAGTCCCTTGTGTGGCCCAAAAGTTTATGCACTTGTCTACAGGCCTAAAGTTTGGTGATTCGAACCCGCTCAGAGGTGCCTTGGAAGTTAGGCCTGGGAATTTGCTTATGAAAGGCCACAGCCTTGAAAACCCTATGAAGCTGTTATACTCTGCACACATGGAGTCATCAAGTCATCATGAGTCAGAACTGACTCAGCTACAACAACAAATGCATATGCAAAAGAAACACAGATAAGTGCTACTTCTTTTGCAATTTTATGAAGTCTTCTCTGCACTTTACCATGGAAACCTATCTGAATCTTAACACTACCAGTGTGGGCAAAAATGTTGAAGTATGTTACACTTCAAATAATTTCGTATTTTTTTAATGTATGCAAATAATATTTATAGAATTTTTCAGGTTTAAAATAGTTTGGGTAATTTCAAATAGAATTGTCAGATATTTCATCAATTCAGAAAAATTCTAATTTTTTTTTTTTTTTAGTTGCTTAAAACAGCATAAAGTTATTTTACAATTTTAGAGGTCAAAAGTCTGAAATCTGTTTCACTGGGTTAAAATCAATTTGTTGGCAGAGCTGTATTCCTTCTGGAGGCTGTAGGGGAGAATCTGTTTTCCTGCCTTTTCTAGCTTCTAGAGATCACTTATGTTTTCTTGGTCCATGGACTCTTCTTCCATCAAAGCCATCAGGGTAGCATCTTCTCCCTTCTCTGACTTCTGCTTCCATTCATATATCTTCTTTATTTTATTATTTTATTGTATTTTTGGTGAAATTATACACAGTAAAATAGGGGCCCAGTTAACAATTTCTATACATATTGTTGAGTGACATTGGTTATATTTTTCACAGTGTGTTAACATTCTAATTATTTCCATTCTGGTTGTACTGTTTCCATTAATCTAACTTCCCCGCCCACCCTTACCTTCTCATCTTTGCTTTAAGGTATATATTTAAAGGAGCACAGTACTCACGGCTGATATTGTTTATTTTATCAGCCAATCTATTACTCAGCTGAAAAGTGACATCTGGGAGTGGGTTAACTTTCAAGTTTAAAGGGTATTTCAAGGAGATAATCTCTGGGGGATCCTCTAGTCTCTACCAGTCCAATAAATCTGGCCGTTTTAGGAATTTGAGGTTTCTTCAACATTTTTCTCCCATTCAATCTGGGACCATCTATTGTGTTCCTGGTCAAAACGGTTGTTAGTGATAGCCAGGAACCATCTGGTACTTCTGGTCTTAGGATATATGAGTCTGTGGTATATGTGAGCTATTAGTCCTATAGACTAGTCTCTTATTTGAGTCTTTGGTTTCCTTCTTTCTCTATTGCTGCAGTACAGACCACGAGCTGTATCTTAGACAGCAGCTCCCAAGCTTTTAGGACCCCAGATGCTACTCACCAAACTAAAATGTAGAACAGTATTTTTATGAACTATGTTATGCCAATTGACCAAGTTGTCCCCTGAGACTATGGTCCTAAGCCTTCAAACTCAGTAAACCAAACCCATGAGGTGTCTAGTTATGTCTAGGAAGTATCTTCACTTGTGCCCTTTATATGCTTTATTATATGTTTAAATATATATGCAGCACACACAAACATGTATATACATATGTCTACCGATAAACCTATATGTGCATACCCACATACTCACATGAGCCTTTCTATTCCCATATATGCATGCGTATCTACCTATGTAACCACCTACATATTTTTTGGTTGTTATTACTGACATTGCAAAATTTTATTGTTATAGCATTTCCCAAAACTGTCCCTTATACTTGTGTACTTCTTATTGTCATCATTTACCTTTGTCAAGTTGTGCAGACTTCATCCATATTGTGTATTGCCTTTCCCATCACCAAAAATAACAAGTGTCCACTATCTAAAAAGTTATTCCTCCCTCCCTTCCCCTCCCATCCCTGCTAACCATAAAGGAATGTTGCTATCTGTGTATATACTTATTCTTATCTTTTTATGAAAGTATAAATGCAATATTTGTCCTTTTGTGATTGACTTATTTCAGTCAGCATAATATCCTCCAGATTCATCCATGTTATAAATTGTTTTGAGAGCTCATCCTTATTCTTTATAGCTGCGTAGTATTCCACTGTATGTGTGTACCACAATTTGTTCATCTATTCATCCGTTGATGGATACTTAGGTTGTTTCCATCTTTTTGCTGTTGTGAATGATGCTACATTGAACATAGGAGTGCATGTGTCTATTTGTGTCACTGCTATTAGATTTCTAGGGTATATACCTAGGAGTGGGATTGCTGGATCATAAGGTATTTCTATTTCTAGCTTTTTGAGGAAGTGCTATACCATTTTCCATAGTGTTTGTACCATTTTACAGTCCCACCAGAAGTGTATAAGAGTTCCAATCTCCCCAAAACCTCGTAGGAATTTCTTGTTTTCTGTTTTATTGATCAGTGCCATTTTTGCAGGGGTGAGATGATATCTCATTGTACTTTTGATTTGCGTCTCTCAAATAGCTAATGATTATGAGCATCTATCTTTTCATGTGTTTGTTAGCTGCCTGAATGTCTCTTTTGATGAAGTGTCTGTTCATGTCCTTTGACCATTTTAATTGGATTATTCATCTTTTTGTTCTTGAGTTGTTGAAGTACAATACTGAATAATCCTTGTCTCATTCCCATTCTAAAGGGGAAGGCTCCCAGTCTTTCTCCGTTTAGAATAATGTTGGTCGTTGGTTATGAACATATGCCCTTAATTATGTTGAGAAATTTCCCTACTATTCCTATTTTGAAGAGAGCTTTTATCAGAAAAGGGTGTTGGATTTTATTAAATGCCTTTTCAGCATCAATTGAGATGATCATGTGATTCTTTTCCTTAATTTTGTTTATGTGGTGAATTACATTGATTGAATTTCTAATACTGAACCACTCTTAAATTTCTGGTATGAATCCCACCTGATGATGATGTATTATTTTTGTGATATGCTGTTGAATTCTGTTGGCTAGAATTTTGTTGAGAATTTTTGTGTCTATATTCATGAGGAATATTGATCTGTAATTATCTTCTTTTGTGATGTCTTTACATGGATTTGGTATTAGGGTTATGCTGACTTCAAAGAATAAATTGGAGTATTCCTTCCTTTTTTGTGTTTTGGCAGAGTTTGAGTAAAATTAGTGTCAACTCTTCTCTGACTGGTAGAATTGCTCAGTGAAGCCATCTGGGCCAGGACTTTTAGTTGTTGTTGTTGGGAGTTTTTTGAATGACATCTTCATTCTCTTATTTAGTTATGGGTCTGTTTAGATTTTCTACCTCAATTTGTTTTAGTTTAGGTAGGTAGCGTGTTTCTAGAAATTTTCCCTTTTTTTCTAGGTTTTTAAATTGGTTGGAGTACATTTTCATAACATTCTGCTGTAATCCTCTTTATCTCAGTTGGATCTGTTTTAGTGTCACTCATGTCATTTCTTATTTAGGTTATTTACATATTCTAATTATTTTCCTTTGTCTATTTGGCCGGTGGTCTGTCATTTTTATTGATCCTCTCAAAGAACCGACTTGTAGTCTTGTTGATTCTTTCTATTGTTTTTCTGTTTTCTATTTCATTTGTTTCTGCTCTGATCTTTATTATTTCCCTTCATCTCACAGCTTTATTCTTCTTTTGCCCTTCCTTTTCTATTTGCTTGAGTTATCAGGTTAAGCTATTGATTTTGGACACTTCTTCGTTTGTAATGTATGCATTTATTGCTATAAAATTCCCTCTGAGCACTGCTTTTGATGTGTCTCAAAGGTTTTGGTATATTGTGTTTTCATTCTCTTTTGATTTTAAGTATTTTTTTTAATTTCACTTTTGATTTCTTTTATGACCCAGTAGGTTTTTTCAGTACTATGTTATTTAGTTTCCATGTATTTAATTTATTTTCCTTGTTCTTTCCATTATTAATTTCTGGTTTTATAGTATTATGGTCAAAGAAAATGCTTTGTATAATTTTGAAGTTTCTAAATTTATCGTGGCTTGCTTTGTGGTCTAAAATACGGTCTATTCTAGAAAATATTCCATGCGTGTTGGAGAAGAATGTGTATTATGCTGCTCTTTTGGAGGTGTGTTCTATATATGTGTGTGAGTTTAAGTTTATTAATAGTATTATTTATGTCTTTTTATCTCTTAGTTGATTTTCTTTTTTATTTTATAATTTTATTAATTTTGTTGCTGTTGAGATTATACACAGCAAAACGTACACCAATTCAACAGTTTCTATATGTACCATTTAGAGACATTAATTGCATTCTTTGAGCTATGTAACCATTCTCTCCCTCTTTTTCTGAGTTGTCCCACCCTCCTTAACATAAATTCACTGTCCACTAAGGTTCTTTTCTAATCTTTCGAGTTGCTGTTGTCAGTTTGATCCCTTATAGATAGTCCTTAAAGGAGCATTGTCTTAGTCACATAGTGCTGCTATAACAGAAATACTACAAGTGGATGGCTTAAACAAGGAGATATTTATTCTCTCACAGTGTAGTAGGCTAGAAGTCCAAATTCAGGGCATCAGCTCCAGGGTAAGGTCTTCTCTCTCTGTCAGCTCTGGAGGAACGTCCTGTTATCAATCTTCCCATGGTCTAGGAGCTTCTCTGACCAGGAACCTCAAGTCCAAAGGATGCGCTCTGCTCCCGGCATTGCTTTCTTGGAGGTATAAGGTCCCCAACTCTCTGCTCACTTCCTTTTCCTTTTATCTCTTGTAATTTAAAAGGTGGTGCAAGCCACAACCCAGGGAAACTCCCTTTGCATTTGATCAGGGATGTGACCTTAGTAGGGGTGTTACATCCCACTTTAATCCTCTTTAACATAATCTAATGTTGCCTCCTTAACCACAGGCAGAGATTAGGATTTACAGCAGATAGGAAAATTACAATCACAAAATGGAGAACAATCACACATTACTGGGAATCATGGCCTAACCAAGTTCACACATATTTTGGGGGGTACACAATTCAATCCATGACATTGCACCTTTTGACCATCAAAAATTCATGTCCTTGCCACATGTAAAACGTGTCCACCTCATTTTACCATAGCAAAAGTATTAACTCCAGGTCCAAAATTTAAAATTCCTCTCCATCTATGAAATCAAGAATACAAGTTATCTGCTTCCGAAGTACAATGGTTGAATAGGTGGGCACAAGCTAGACATTTCCATTACAAATGGGAGAATTTGGAGCGAAAGAGGCATAACAGGTAGCAAGCAAGTCAACAGAACACATTACATTAGCCCAAAAGGCTTTGAAAATAATCCTCTGTTCTCTGAGACCATTTACACAGTGGCTCTGCCCCCTAGACTCTAGGTATTGGCTACACTGTCTGGATTTTGAGTGGAGACTCCTTGGCTCTGGGCTTCAGTTCTGCTTTCCATGCCCACTAGGACAATAACTCTGCTCCCTCAGCTTTAGGCCGCACAATTCTCCTAGTCCATCTGAGTGGCGACTCCACGCTTAGAAACACCAGAGTCCATGACTCCACACTTTGAGACCCCAAAAGTCGTGGCTATACCCTTTGAGACTGAAGCAGCTCTGTTTCCTGTGTTCCTTGTCTATTCAGCTTCTGCTTCCTGGTTTCCTGGCCTCTTGGCTCCTCGGGTCTCTCCTCCCGAGTCTGCCCTGCTGCAGCAAGTGTTCCAAATCTTTGTAGCTCCACTGATAACTGTCTGGAGGTACCCCACTCCATCAGTAAACTTTGGTAGGAAGACACTCAGCCATCTTGCTCTGTGGGTCAGTAAGCCTAGCTCCACCAACAAGTGTCCAGAGGCACCCTAGTCCACCAGGATACCTCCTGCACACAGGCACTCAGCTCTCTCCCTCTGTGTGTTGGCTCCAGAGTTGTTTGGCTCTGGTCTTCTTGTTCTGCTGCTGCCAGTTGTCTGTCACTATTTCTCACTGTCTGTGCAGTCTACGGTGTAACAGCTCTCCTCACTTCCTTCTAATTCCTCTATCCTTTCACAATTTCCAAACTGCTTCCACATTTTAGTTATCTGTTAGAGCAGTACTCCACTCTTGGTACCAAATTCTGTCTTAGTCATCTAGTGTTGCTATAACAGAAATACCACTACTGGATGGCTTTAACAAAGAGAAATTTATTCTCTCACAATCTAGTAGGCTAGAAGTCCAAATTCAGGGTATCATCTCCAGGGGAAGTCTTTCTCTCTCTGTTGGCTCTGGATGAAGGTCCTTGTCATCAATCTTCCCATGGTTAAGGAGCTTCTCTGCCCAGGAACCTCAGGTCCAGAGGACGTGCTCTGCTCTTTGCGTTCCTTTCTGGGTGGGATGTGGTCCCCAACTCTCTGCTCACTTCCCTTCCCTTTTATCTCTTATAAGATAAAAGATGATGCCAGCCACACCCCAGGAAAACTCTCTTTACATTGGATTAGGGATGTGACCTGAGCAAGGGTGTTACATTCCACCCTAATCCTCTTTAACATAATCTAATCTTGCCTCATTAACCACAGGCAGAGATTAGAATTTACAACACACAGGAGAATTATAATCACAAGTTGGAGGACAACCACACAATACTGGGAATCATGGCCTAAGCAAGTTGACACATATTTCTGAGGGACATAATTCAATCCATGATAAGCATCATCCTCAAGGCAGACATTCTTTACTAGTTAAGCTAAACTATTGTTTGTAGAAGACTTTAGGGGATATTTTTGTTTTAAAGTTTAAAGATTATCTCAGGGAAGTAGTTTCAGGGGTTCATCCAAACTTCATGGCTCCAGGTAGGAATTTGAAATTCTGTTCTGTATTTTCCCCAGGATTCTTCTATGAAATCTTTGATCAAAATGTTCAGTAATGGTAGCCAGGCACCACCCAGTTCTGGGATTGATTTTCATTCTAGTTTTATGTCCATCGCCAAAAAAGTTGTGTTAAAGTCTCCTACTATTATTGTAGAACTGTCTATTTCCTTTTTCAACTCTGTTAAAATTTGTTGTATATATTTTGGAGCTCTGCCGTTGGGTACATAAATATTTTTCATTGTGTCTTCTTGGTGAATTGACCCTTTAATCATTATATAATATCTTTCTTTGTCTCTTATAATGGATTTTTCTTACAGTATTTTTTCAGAAATTAATATTGACACTCCTTCCCTCTTTTGGTTTCAGTCTATTTTTTTTCATCCTTTAGTTTTTAACCTGTTTTTGTATTTGTGTCTAAGGTGTGTCTTTTGTAGGCAACATATTGATGAGTCTTTTTTTAATCTATTCTGCTGCTCTCAGACTCTTCACTTGTGCATTTAATCCATTTACATTCAGTGTGATTATTGATAGATATGAATTCACTGTTGTCATCTTGTTATACTTTGTGTGTGTGTGTGTATGTGTGTGGTGTTAACAGCCTCTCTGTTTCTCTTAATTTAATGTGCTGAGATGTTTTTGTACATGGATTTTCTCTTCATATTATTTGTTATTATTGTTTTTTTTTACTTAGTTTTTTTTAATTTTCCTCTTTATTGTTGGTGAGTAGATTGATTGATCTTTTGTGGTTTCCCTGGAGTTTCCCCTTATATTCCTGTATTTAAAACAGTCTGTTATATTTTCAAATCTCCTTGACTTCATCTCCATATGGAAGTTCTATAACTACACCTTTAACTTCCCCTTTTGTTTTCAAGTTGTCATTGTTTAGAGCTCAAAGTCTCTTGTTCCCCATAATCAATTTTGCAGCTTTATTTTTCTTTTATAAAACCTTTAACTGGCTTGGTATCTGGGTGATGCTGTCACGTGTCTTTATTTCAGGTTGTTGTCTGATGTTGTTTGTTCTTTGTCCTAAGGGCTCCCTTTAATATTTCTTAATCAGCCTGGTCTGTTGGATACAAATTCCCTTAGTTTCTGCTTATCTGGGAATATCTTAATTTTGTTTTTATTTTTGAAAGACAATTTTGCTGGATATATGATTCTTGGTGGGCAATTCTTTTCTTTCAGGGCTTTGTATATATCATCCAGTTGCCTTCTTGCTTGCATAGTTTCTAACAAGAAGTCAGCGTATAGTCTTACCGATGCTTTGTAAGTGATATTTTATGTTACTTTTGTAAGTGATATTTCTCTTTTCATGAGCTGTTCTCAAAATTCTTTCTTTGTCTTTGGTTTGGGAGAGTTTGAGTACGATATGTCTTGGTGAATTTTTTTAGGGGTCTATTCTGTATAGGGGTTGTTGAGCTTCTTGGATGGAAATCTTCTCATCTTTCATAATATTTGGGAAGTTCTCTGTCATTATATCTTCAGAAATTCTCTCTGTACTTTCATTACTATCCTGCCCTTCTGGAATTCCTATTATGTATAAATTATTCCTTGTGATGTTGTCCCACATAATGCGTTCTTCATTTTTCTTCAGTCTTTTTTCTGGTTGTTCCTCATACAAATTAGTATCAAGGGATTTGACCTCTGTTTTGCTGATTCTTTCTTCCACTGATTCAATTTTACTTCTGTGTCCTTTCATTGAGTTATCTCTTTCTCATATTTTATTGTCAAGCTTCTAAATTTTTCCTTGTTGTTTTTGCAGGGTTTATATTTGTCTATTAAAGTTGTTATTTTCTTCTTGTGCAGTTTTCTTGAATTGTTCTAGGTTTCTTTCTGTGTTTTCCTTGGTCAGTTTGAGGAGCCTATATATAAGTCTTTTGAATACCTTATCAGGTAGTCGTATTGTCAGTTCTTCCCCAGGAAGTTTTTCCATCCCTTTATTTTGCTCACTTGCATAAGCTGTCTTATTCTGTTTCTTCATATGATTTGTAATTGTCTGCTGTCTCTGAGGCATTAAAATGTTACCTTTTTATATATTTCCTTATTGATTGTATGGTTGTTTGTTTTGTCCTAATTTTTTTAGGTTTCATTTTGTTATGATTTTTCAGAAGCTTTGTTTCTTCTCTTTCTCTGTGGAATGTCTTTCTTCCTTTTTATTATTTTAATTGTTGTTGTTTGATGATACTGGTGTATGTATGACTTTGGTGGTGTCAATTGGCTGGGTGTGATTTCCTTTCACTAGTCCTCTGTCATTATGCTTATATGTTTTTTCTTAAAAGATTGAGTGGAAGTGTGAGAGTAGGTCCTTTACCTGATGCAAGGCAGAAAGATTTGCATGGTCAGGATCCTTCCACAACTCTTGTGGGACCATGTGGTCCTTCCAGGTTGGGGATAGTAGTTAATGTGTCCTCTGGAGAGTAAGGCAAGCCTTCTTTGTAGCTACAGGCAGGAAGTGCTATTCAAATTGATGAGATAGGGCCTCTGTGCATGCATAGATTGGTTTCTCAGTAGGTGGGGGAGATGGAAGGGTCTCAGTGCACATGTGGCCAGCCTGCAGAAACTCTCTGGGTGTGGGATGGGTAATGCTGCAGCTTGAAAGAGAGCACAGGGATCATCTGTTCATCATTGGACAGGGGTATGGGTGGCTCCTGTTGGGATGCCCTGGGCAATTGCTGGAAAGAGAATGTGCCAGCCTGACTGGTTGCCAGGCAGTAGGCATGGTAAGTGTCCCCACTGGTCACCCTGCAGTTGACACAATGATTGCACCAGCTAGTCATGGGGTCATGGGTGTGGTGAGCATGGTGAGTGTGCCGACTGGTTGCTGGGCATGCAGTGTGGGGAGCTTGCCCCTGGTTGTTGGACATGCAGCATGGGGAGTGTGTTCCTGGTCAATGGACAGGGAGGTGTGAGACAACATCACAGATTGCTGGGTAGGGGGCACAAACGCATGCTTCCAGTCATTGAGTCGGGGGTCCAGGGGGTCCACTACTGTTCACGGGGTAGGAGGTGTGGTGAACTTGCCTGACTGTCACTGGATATGGGTGCATGTGCACTCCTGGCAGCCTGCACCAGGCAATTGGGGCTTGGCCTGAATAAATCCAAATTGGGGGCAGTTTCACAGAGGCTGGTTGGGTGGGGGATCACTAGCTGTTAGTCTATAGTTTTACTATTTAGTGAGTGTTTCCTGTCCAAATGGACAGGCACCACCACTCGTGAGTATTCCTGCCCCTAATAACTGGCTCCCTCCCTGCTCTGTGGTCATAGGATCACTGGAGCTCTTGCCTGCCTTTCTGTACTTTCCCTTTTTAGATCCAGCTTAAGTCCTGTTCACCTTGTTTCATTCCAGGTTTGTTTACACAGTATCTATGTCTCCTGTTGTGAATTCTGTGTAGTTGCCTTCCTGTGCTCCTCACCCAAGGATGCTGCCTGCCTTTACCTCAAGATGGCCATGCTGTGTCTGGCTGGCTGGCCTTGTTCCAATGATCTGTAAATCTCCTCATTTGCTATTTTCACTCAGTCTCTCCTTCCACTTGGTGTTCTGTCTAATTCTTTAGCCTTCCATTTGATGCTCAGGGTTCCAAGCTTGTGATCTGTATCTGTTTTATTTGGTTTCTCATGTCTTCGGTTTTTGGAGATGTTATGGTGTGTCTGACTAAGCAACCATCTTGGGCTCCTTCTAGATATTTTTTATTTTTTCTCATTTCTGATAATTAGATAATAAAAGGGTATTGAAGAAAACTGAATCATAATATACATATTTGGTTTGATATCTGTTTTAAGTTTATCTGGTACAAAATAACATCTAACTGGCAGTTAATGAAACATTGTTTTCCAATTTTCTTCTATAATGCACAGATGAATATTTTTAAGACAAAACTTCATAGTACTATATATTAGGCCTCATGTCAGTCACTTGTACAACCTGGAAGATTTTCATACAATTGCACACTATATAAAATTGTTTAAACTAACATGCTAAGTTGGTTTAGTAGACTGGGACGGGCCACCAAAAAGATGGTAGAGAGCTTTTTTATCCTTCCCATATTATATATAGTCAGGTTTGATTAGGGATAATGTGTGGATTACAGTTGTTCAGAAATCCATGATATTTATCAATCAGAAAACAAAGTATATTCCTTTCTGTTTTGTAAACCGTCTTCTGAAAGAAAAGTTCCTTACAAACAATTGACTATTCTGTTAAATGTAGGGAGAAGGCAGGGCAATGTCGTGAGAAGGAGTAATAAAACTTCAGTTATGCTGTTGGGAGTGGGTGATTATCTATTTGTTTAGCTCCTTAGCAATCCAGGCTAAAGAGGAGGAGATGGTTTCTTTTCACTCCAGAATGTGCATATTATAAGAAGTTTCCTCAACAACTGTTTGTAGACAAAGAAATGGGCATATTAACTAGGTACACTTTCAAAGGAATCATTTTTACACTGAGGATTTAGAGAGAAGGAAAGAGCATTGTTCATCATTTGGAAGAATAACAAAAAGGCTAGGCAAACTGGAAATTCACAACATTTCTCTTACTGATCAAAAAATGATTTCAAGGAAAACAACTGACCAGAAATCTAAGGAGAGACTAGCCCTTGCTATGAGAGATTAAGAACTGGTCAAGGCTGAGTTTAGGGTAACCAAGAGAATGTAGAAGTGGTAAAGACTGGAGATATAAAAGAGATCCATAGCCACTTGCAGGATGTTGTCCACGAAACTCAGTGGGAACTAATAAAATAGACAAGCTTGAATCCTGAGAAAGCTTCCTTAACGGTGTAGGTCTGAGTGAGGAAAAGAGTAACCACTGCAGAAAAGATAAGAAACCAGTCCAAATCATTCACCTTTATGTCCCCTACAGAAAAACAGCCTCAAGTTGACAATAAAAAAAAAGACAAAGATATTAATAGAAAAGAATTCTAAGGACTAATATTCCTCATAGAGATTGACAGAATATCATCAAGAAAATATTAGCAAATTGAGTCCAGAAATATATAAGAAAATAATAGATCATCTATAGTGGTGAATCAAGGCTGGATCATCTTTCAAAAGTCAAAGTAATTCACCATAATAACAGACTAAAAAAAGAAAAAACTATGGTTTTATCTTACATGTAAACAGTTTGGCTGTTCCTTAAAAAGTTAAACTTAGAATTACCATATGGTCCAGCAATTCCACTACTAAGTATATGTTGTTGTTGTGTACCATAGAATTGATTCTGACTGATAGCAACCCTGTATGATAGAATAGAACTTCCCTGTTGGATTTTCTGGGCTGTAATCTTTAAGGGAGCAGATCACCAGGTCTTTTCTTCCTTGAAACCTGTGATGGGTTTGAATCACCAACCTTTAGGTTGATGGCAGAGTGCTTAATACTTGCACAACCAGAGCTCCTGTCCTAAATATATACCTAAAATAATTCAAAGCAGGAACAAAAACAGATACTTTTACACCACTGTTCATTGCAACAATATTTACAGTAGCCAAAAGGTGAAAACAATCTAAATGTCTATCAACAGGTAAATGGATAAACAGAATGTGGTACATACATATAATGGAGTATTGCTCTGCCATAGACAAATGGAGCCCTAATACATGCTACAACGTGGATGAATACTGAAAATGTTATGCTAAGTGAAATAAGTCAGTCACAAAAGGGCAAATATTGTGTGATCCACTTATATGAAATATCTAGAATAAGAAAATGTATAGAAACCTATTATTTTTAGTGGCTATAAGGTGCAGAATAGAAGGAGAAAGGGAGTCATTGCTTAGGGGCACTGAGTTTCTTTTAAGAGTGATGGAAAAAATTGGAAACAGATAGTTGTGATGGTTCCATAACACAATTGTCTCAGTCATCTAGAGCTACTGTAACAGAAATTCCACAAGTGCATAGCTTCAACAAACAGAAGTTTATTCTCTCACAGTCTAGTAGGCTAGAAGTCCAAATTCAAGGTGGCAGCTCCAGGGGAAAGTTTTCTCTCTCAGCTCTGGGAGCATCTCAGTGTAGGGACCTCAGGTCCGAAGGACGTGCTCTGCTCCCAGCACTGCTCTGTTGGTGGTATGAGGTTCCTATGTGTCTCTGCTCGCTTGTCTCCTTTATATCTCAAAAGAGACTGCATTAAGACACTATCTAATGGCTAATGATCGTGAGCATTTCTTCATGTGTCTGTTAGCTGCCTGAATATCTTCTTTGGTGAAGTGCCTGTTCATATCCTTTGCCCATTTTTTAATTGGGTTATTTGTCTTTTTGCTGTTGAGATTTTGTAGTATTTTGTAGATTTTAGAGGATAAACGCTGACTGGATTTGTCGTAGCCAAAATTTTTTTCCCAGTCTGTAGGTTGTCTTTTGACTCTTTTGGCAAAGTATTTTGATGAGCATAAATGTTTGATTTTTAGGAGCTTCCATTTATCTAGTCTCTTCTGGTGCTTGTGCATTGTTACTTATGGTTCATATTGTGTTTATGCCATGTATTAGGGCTCCTCGCATTGTCCCTATTTTTTCTTCCATGATCTTTATCGTTTTTGATTTTGTATTTAAGTCTTTGATCCATTTTGAGTTAGTTTTTGTGCATGGTGTGAGGTATGGGTCTTGTTTCAGTTTTTTGCATATGGATATCCAGTTATGCCAGCACCATTTGTTAAAGAGACTTCTTTTCCGCAATTAATGGACTTTGGGCCTTTGTCAAATATTAGCTGCTCATAGGTGGATGAGCTTATATCTGGATTCTCAACTTTGTTCCATTGGTCTATGTATCTGTTGTTGTACCAGTACCAGGCTGTTCTGACTACTGTGGCAGTATAATAGTTCCTAAAATCATGTAGTGTAAGGCCTCCCACTTTGTTCTTCTTCTTGAATAATGCTTTATTTATTTGGGGCCTCTTCCCTTTCCATTTGAAGTTGGTGATTTGTTTCCCCATCTCATTAAAAAATGTTGGTGGAATTTGGATGGGGATTGCATTGTATCTGTAGATTGTTTTGGGTAGAATTGATATTTACACTATGTTGAGTCTACCTATCCATGAGCAAGGTATGTTTTTCCACTTATGCAGGTCTCTTTTAGTTTCTTGCAGTAGTGTCTTGTAGTTTCCTCTGTAAAGATCTTTTACATCTCTGGTTAAATTTATTCCTAAGTATTTAACTTCTTTGGGCTATTGTAAATGGTATTGATTTGGTGATTTCCTCTTTGAGGTTGTCTTTGTTGGTGTAAAGGAATCCTTTTGATTTTTGTATGTGTATCTTGTACCCTGAAACTTTGCTGAAATCTTCTATTTGTTCCAGTAGTTTTCTTGTGTATTCCTTGGGGTTTTCTGCATATAAGATCATATCATCTGCAAATAGAGATTCTTAGACTTCTTCCTTACCTATTTGGATGCACTTTATTTCTTTTTCTAGCCTAACTGCTCTGGCTAGGACCTCCAGCACAATGTTGAATAATAGTAGTGTTAAAGGGCATCTTTGTCTGGTTCCTGTTTTCAAAGGGAATGTTTTCAAAGTCTCTCCATTCAGGATGATGTTGGCTGTTGGTTTTGTATAAATACCATTAATTATATTGCTATTCCTATTTTGTTGAGAGTTTTTATCATGAATGGGTGTTGGACTTAGTCAAATGCCTTTTCTTCATCTGTTGATAAGATCATGTGGTTCTTGTCTTTTGTTTTATTTATGTGATGGATTACTTTGGTTCTTTTTCTAATGTTGAAGCATCCCTGCACACCTGGTATAAATCCAACTTTGTCATGGTGAATTATTTTTTGATATAGTGCTGAAATATATTGGCTAAAATTTTGTTGAGTTTTACGTCAATGTTCATGAGGGATATTGGTCTGTTATTTTCTTTTTTTGTGGTGTCTTTACCTGGTTTTGGTATCAGGGTTATGCTGGCTTCATAGAATGAGTATTCCATCATTTTCTATGCTCTGAAATAACTTTAGTAGAAGTGGAGTTATCTCTTCTCTGAACGTTTCGTAGAATTCTCTTGTGAAGCCATCTGGGCCAGGGCTTTTTTTTGCTGGCAGTTTTTTTTAATAACCTTTTCAATATCTTCTTTTGTTATGGGTTTATTTAGTTGCTGTACCTCTGTTTGTGTTAATGTAGGTAGGTAGTGAGTTTATAGAAATTTGTCTGTTTCCTGTAGGTTTTCAAATTTGTCAGAGTACAATTTTTCATAGTAATCTGTTATGATTCTTTTAATTTCTGTTGGGTCTGTTATGATATCACCTAACTCATTTCTTATATGGGTTATCTGCTTCCTCTCCAGTTTTTCTTTTGTCAGTTGGCCAATGGTTTGTCAATTTTGTTGATCTTTTCAAAGAATCAGCTTTGCGACTTGTTAACTCTTTCAATTGTTTTTCTATTCTCTATTTCATTTAATTCTGCTCTAATTCTTATTATTTCCTTCCTTCTGGCACCTTTGGGTTCTTTTGCTGCCCTCTTTCTACTTGTTCCAGTCGTAGGGTTAATGCTTTGATTATGACCCTTTCTTCTTTCTGGATGTGTGCATTTATTGCTATAAACTGATCTTTGAGCACTGCTTTTGCTGTGTGCTTAAGGTTCTGGTATGATGTGTTTTCATTCTCATTTGATTCTATGAATTTCTTTATTCCATCCTTAATTTCTTCTATAACCCATTAGTTTTTGAGGAAGTTGTTGTTCAGTTTCCATGTGTTTGATTTTTTTTCCTTGCTTTTTGTGTTGTTGATTTCCACTTTTATGGCTTTATGATCAGAAAAGATGCTTTGTAATATTTCGATGTTTTGGATTTTGTTAAGGCTTGCTTTATGGCCTAATATGTGGTCTATTCTGGAGAATGTTCCATGTGTGTTGGAAAAGAAAGTATACTTGGCTACTGTTGGGTGCAGTGTTCAGTATATGTCTATGAGATCAAGTTGGTTGATTGTAGCATTTAGCTCTTCTGTGTCTTTTTTGAGCTTCTTTCTGGATGTTCTGTCCTTCACCGAAAGTGGCGTGTCGAAGTCTCCTACTACTATTGTGTAGCTGTCTATCTCTCTCTTCAGAGCTGTTAGAGTTTGTTTTATGTATTTTGGATCCCTGTTGTTGGGTGAGTAAATATTTATTACAGTTATGTCCTCCTGTTGTACTGACCCTTTAATCATTATATAGTGCCCTTCCTTATCCTTTGTGGTAGATTTTACTTTAAAGTCTATTTTGTCACAGACTAATATTGCCACTCCTGCTCTTTTTAGAGTGTTGTTTGCTTGATATACTGTTTTCCATCCTTTGAGTTTTAGCCTGTTTTTGTCTTTAAGTCTAAGGTGTGTCTTTTGTAGACATCATATAGATGGATCTTTTTTTATACAATCTGTTACTCTACATCTCTTTATTGGTGGATTAAGTCCGTTTACATTCAGCGTAATTATTGATAGGTATGAGTTTAGTGCTGTCATCCTGATATCTCTTTTTGTGTGTTTTTCACAGTTTCTTTGTTCCCCTCAATTTTCTGTGCTGAATTGTTTTTCTTTATGTATTTTCTTTCATGTTTTTCTTTGTTGTAGATTTTGTGTTTGCTGGGTCTTTATGTATTTCTAGTTGTTTATTTTGATTTGTAGGATTGTTAGATTCCTTTGTGGTTACCTTAATATTTACCCCTATTTTTCTAAGTTTATACCAGTGTTTTATTACTTCATATTGCCTTAACTTCCCCTCCATATAGAAAATCAATGTCTCTATTTTTTAAGTCCCTCTTTTTTTGTTTTGATATTATCCTTTTTTACATATTGATATCTGTTTCCCTATTTTCAATGGTTTAGCTTTGATGTATTTTTGATCTCTGTATCTGAGTCAATATCTCATTGCTCTGTCCTGTGTTCTAGTCTTGCATTGTTATCTGGTGTTATTGATTATCTAACCGTAGGACTCCCTTTAGTATTTCTTGTAATTTTGGTTTGGTTTTTGCAAATTCCCTGAACTTCTGTTTATCTGGAAATGCCCTAATTTTGCCATCATATTTGAGAGACAGTTTTTCTAGATATATAATTCTTGGCTGATAGTTATTTTCCTTCAAGGCTTTAAATATGTCATCCCATTGCCTTCTAGCTTGCATGGTTTCTGCTGAGTAGTCTGTGCTTATTCTAATTGACTCTCCTTTGTAGATGACTTTTCTTTTATCCCTAGCTGCTCTTAAAATTCTTTATCTTTGGTTTTGGTAAGTTTGATTATAATATGTCTTGGTGACTTTCTTTTGGGATCTACCTTATTTGGGGTTTGATGAGCATCTTGGATAGATATCTTCTCATCTTTCATGATATCAAGGAAGTTTTCTGTCAACAAATCTTTAAAAATTTTCTCTGTATTTTCTGTTATCCCCCCTGTTCTTGTACTCCAATCACTCATAGGTTATTTCTCTTGATAGAGTCCCACATAACTCTTAGAGTTTCTTCTTTCTTTTTAATTCTTTTATCTTATTATTTCTCAAATATGTTAGCATCAAGAGCTTTATCTTCAATGTCACTAACTCTAACTTCTACTACCTCAATTCTGCTCCTATGACTTTCTATTGCGTTGTCTAATTCTGAAATTTTATTGTTAATCTTCTAGATTTCTGATTGCTGTCTCTCTATGCATTCTTGCAACTTATTAAATTTGCCATTATGTTCTTGAATAACGTTTTTAATTTCCGCTGCTGTGTCTGTTTGTTCCCTGGATGTTTCTGCATTCTGTCGAATTTCGTTTCTTATTTCTAGAAGAGTTCTGTGTATTAATCTTTTGTATTCTGCCTCTGGCAATAGCAAGAAATTCTCATCCTCCAGAGAATTTATTGATTCCTTATTTTGGGAGCTTGCTGAAGCCATCATGTACTGCCTCTTTATGTGACTTGATATTGACTGTTTTCTCCAAGCCATCAATAATTCATTATAATTTTATTTTGTATTTGCTTAGTGAGGCCTAGCTTCTTATTTTGTTTTGTTTTGATATGCCCAAATAGGCTGCTAATGTGCACTAGTTTGATTTTTGTCTGCTTTAGATCTCTAACGTCCTGTCACCAGGTAGTTAGTTCTGTAACTAAGTATGTCCACACAGGAGTCCGTTAGATTTTCCTATATGGGTTCAGCTCGGGTGTTCAGGCAGTTGGTCACCAAGTGTGTGATGCAGGCTCTCACCCCCAGTCCTAGAGAGGCATGGGTGATTGGTGTAGGCATTGGACCTGGCTGTGGTAGGGGATCATGCACTGAGCCAGACAGGGGGATGATGGCTGCCCCTGAGAGTCTGAAAGGAAAGCGTGTCCTTATTCTCTAGAGTGAGTAGGTAGGTGAGCTTTGCAGCCGGACTATGAGCACCCCACTCTGTTGGCTGTAAACACTCGAGGGTAGCACTTTTTCTTGGACTCCTGTAGCAGGTGACTAGGTGCTTTAGTTGCTACCCCCAGTCATCAAGCCCCTGTTGCAGATTGATAAAAGTGCCTACTTAAGGGACAGGGCCGTTTCGAGGGTCACAAATCTGCCGGTTCACAGCTAAAGCAGTTGAAGTTAAACTTCAGATGTTTGCCCTGTTGTACTGTGGCAATGAGGACTAACGCTGTTGAGATGGGTCCCCACAAGTCTATACAGGGTTGTTAGGCACTCAGAGTCTGCAGACCCAATACCAGTGCCCAGCAAAGGAGCTGTGCCATCGTCGCTGTGATCCTGGCCTAGGGGAGCCGGCATCTTATTTGTTCCCTCTCCAAGGCCAGGAGAATGGGTCAGGGCACCTTTTGGGATCTACTTCCTGCCCAGCGGACTCCTGGTGCAGAGTGCGCAAAGAGGAGGTAAAAGGGAGAGAGGTTTTTCCCAAATGGGCTTTTTTTTTTTTTTAATCCCCATGAATGCTTGCATGCATGTACTTATCTTAGCCTCTTGGGAGCTGCTCTTCACTGGTTCAGAGTGTCCAAGCAGAATCTCTGCTGCCGGGTCTCTCTCAATGTGGAAACTGCTTCCCAAGCATGTGCACTGCACAGCTGTTTGCCTGCTTCACCCCGGACTGGTGTGGCTGCGGAGCTGCAGTTTTGCCGATGTGGCTCTGGCCCTCCTCACCTCTTCCAAACGGTCTCCCTCTCCTGTATCACTCAGACAAATTTCTTAACCTTGCCTTGTTCAGGGCTTGCAGATATTTAATCAAATCACTTGTTTTTCCAGGTCTTTGTTGTAAGAGGGATATAGGAAGCGTCCAACTACTCTGCCATGTTGACCAAGCCTGTCAAACCTATTCTTGAGATGGTCTCTAAATTCAGGTGGGATACACTCAGGTTGTATTTTGGCTCTAATGGGCTTGTAATTTTCTTCAGCTTCAACTTGAACTTACGTATGAGTAATTGATGCTCTTTTCCACAGTCGCCCCTGGCTTTTTTCTAACCAATGTTGTGGAGTTTCTCCCTTTTTCTCTTTCCACAGATTAGTCAATTTGATTTCCATGTATTCCATCTGGCAAGATCCATGTGTATTGTTGTCATTTATGTTGTTGAAAAAAGTTATTTGCAATTAATAAGTCACTGGTTTTATAAAATTCTATCATGTGATCTCTGGAGTCGTTTCTATCACCAAGGTCATATTTTCCAAATACTGATCCTTCTTTGTTTCAAATTTCACATTTCAATCACCAGTAATTATCAATGCATCTGATTGCATGTTTGATCAATTTCAGACTGCAGAAGTTGGTAAAAATCTTCAATTTCTTCATCTTTGGCCTTTGTGCCTGGTGTACAAATTTAAATAATTGTCATATTAACTGATCTTCCTTGTAGACTTATGGATATTAGCCTATCACTGGCAGTGTTGTACTTCAGGATAGATCTTGAAATGTTCTTTTTTGACTCCAAATGCAATGTCATTCCTCTTCATTTTGTCATTCTCTGCATAGTAGATCATAAAATTATCCAATTCAAAATGGCTAATACCAGTCCACTTCAGCTCACTAATGCCTAGGATATCGATATTTATGCATTCCATTTCATTTTTTGACAGCTTCCCATTTTCCTAGATTTATACTTTTTACATTCCATGTTCTGATTATTAATGCATATTTGCAGCTATTTCTTCTCATTTTTAGTTGTGCTACATCATCAAATGAAGGTCCCAAAAGCTTGACCCCATCCACATTATTAAGATTAACTCTACTTTGAGGAGGCAGCTCTTCTCCAGTCATATTTTGAGTGCCTTCCAACCTGAGCCTTGGTGGCATAGCAGTTAAAAGCAACAGCTGCTAACCAAAGGTTAGCAGTTCGAATCCAACAGCCGCCCCTTGGAAACTCTATGGGGTAGTTATACTCTGTCCTATAGTGTCTCTATGAGGAGGACTCAACTCTAGGGCAATGGATTTAGTTTTCTTTTCTTTTTTTTTTTTTTTTTTTTTGTTTCCAACCTGAGGGGCTTATCTTCCAGCAGTATATCAGAGAATGTCTTGCTGCTATTCATAAGTTTTTCACCGGCCAATTTTTTTGGAAGTAGGCTGCCATGTCCTTCTCCCTAGTCTGTCTTAGTCTGGAAGTTCTGCTGAAACCTGTCCACTTTGAGTGACCCTGCTGGTATTTGAAATACCAGTTTCATAGGTTGCAGAACCATAGCTCACACAAGCCACACAGTACTACAAACAGGCAGAACACTGGTGGAGGTACTTACCACATGCCCCAGTAATCATATTGCTAGTTATTTATGCCTGAGAAGTAAAATCTTGTGTTCACACTAAAACCTGTGGAAAAATATTTATAGCAGCATTATTCATAATCTTCACAAATGGAAACAACTCAAAAGAGCTTCATCTCATCTGCTGCCATTGAATCAAATTCCGACTCATAGTCTTTACAAATGCAAACTGCTACATCTTCAGTGACCTTCATCTAGTGAATGAATAAACATATTGCAATATATCTATACAACAGAATATACATGCAATAACAGGAATGAATTTCAAATCTATTTTACTCAGAGAAAGAAATCAGACTCAGAGGGATGCAAATTGTTTGACTCTATTTACATGACATTGTTAAAAAGTTGAGAGTGCAGAAATGGGAACAGATTAATAGTTGCCATGGTTTTGGAATAGTGGGAGATATTGACTATAAAGGGGTCACAAGAGGGGATATTTTCAGGAGATAGAACTGCTAGACACATCTAGCTGAAAGGGAGCTGTCTTTTAGATGGTTTTCTTGCCATGAATAATTTATAAAATAAATGGAGGTGTGTAGAAGATGACTCCCAGGTTTTAGGATAGAGCAAACAGGAAGACAGCAATGTCATTATCTAATATAGGAACTCTGGAGAACCAGGTGATTGTTGGTGTTTTAGTCATCTAGTGCTGCTATAACAGAAATACCACAAGTGGATGGCTTTTAACAAAGAGAAATTTATTCTTTCACAGTCTGGTAGGCTACAAGTCCAAATCCAAGGCATCAACCCCAGGGGAAGACTTTCTCTCTCTGTCGGCTCTGGAGGAAGCTCCCTGTGATGCATCAGTCTTCCCTTGGTCTGGGAGCATCTTAGCGCAGGAACCACAGGTCCAAAGGACATGCTGTGCTCCTGGTACCACTTTCTTGGTGGTATGAGCTTCCCATGTGTCTCTGCTAGCTTCTCTTTTTTATATCTCAAAAGAGATTGGCTTAAGACACTACCTAATCTTGTAGAACTCATCAATATAACTGCCGGTAATACATCTTATTACATCATAGTGATAGCATTTACAACACATAAGGAAATCACATCAGATTATAAAATGGTAGACAATCATACAGTACTGGGAATCATGACCTAGCCAAGTTGACAGATATTTTTTGGGGACACAATTCAATCCATGACAGCTGGGAATAGGACAATTACATGTCTTCAGTTTAAATGCATTTTGACTTTCATGTGAACATGTTAAGCAGGCAGTTATATATAGGAACCTATACCCAAGAAAAATCTGGCATCAATAAAAATGTCTTTCATTACTTATGTAGATGTTATTTGAAGCAAAGCTGAGGCAGACAGAAATTAGATCTCCTATGATAAAAATATAGAGGAAAAAGATAAAAAAATCTGGGTACTAAGTTCTGAATAATGTCAAAAATTAAAAGTTGAAAATGTAAAGCTAAGTCCCCTCAAAAGACTAAAAATATCATGTAAGAAGAAAATCAGGGAACTACGGTGTAGTAAAAGCCAAGTGAAGTTTTTTGTGAACAACGAATTGTCTACTATGTGTAACACCTCTAAGAGAAAAAATATTATTGGATAATATTAATTCAATTTAGTTCTATTATTACTAAAAGAAATATGTACAAATTCGTGTGAGTAAATTTAAACTTGGTATTACTGAATGATTTTATATAGTAGAATTTAAAGTCTAAATGCACCAAACTTACTAATGGACAAAATTGAAACGCATATTAAAAAACAGTCAAACAAATAAGGGGTTTAGAACAGGTAGTTTGATGTATGAAATCTGTTATATGGTAAAGAATGAAGAAAATGGTCACTTTCATGTTATTAAATTCTGCATAATATAGGAAATAAAGAAATAGCACAATTCACTTCATAAGATAATGTAATCTAAATATAAAAATCACAGGAGTTGGAACCAACATAGCACTATAGATACAAGCACCATGGCTTCTCTCCACAGCAAAGACCCCCCCAAAACTAAGTGAAACAGAGACAAGAGTCAATCCTGGAACCCTAAGCATCAAATGAGGAGATAAAGAATTCAGCCAAGCTCCCAATGGAATAAGAAACTGACAGAGAACAGAGAGCAAGATCTACCAGTGGAGGCTCCCTATAAGCTAACATAGCAAGGATTCATCATCTTGGACTCCTGTTGGAGACTGAAAGACAGGGAGTACAGGAAAGCAGCTTCATGGAGTTCCCAGCAGGAGACAGAGCACCCAGTAACCAGCAATATATACTTTCTCATTCCCCATCCTTCTTCCCCCTGCTTGGCCTCCGCTGCTTCCCAGCTGGCTATGGCCACTCGGCCAGCCAAGAGGTGCTGGCTCCCTGCTGCTTGAATTTGCTCTGCCCACACCAACTGGATCCATCAGTGCCATTTATTTGTTGCTGGGGTTGCTTTTTTCAGCTTCTTTTGTTTTCTTCTCTGCCTCTCACCGCCTCCCCCTATTTCCTCTTGAACATCTGGCTCCGTGTGCCATCTTTGCTTCTTCTTGATGGGCTGTGAAATTCCGTTCAGCTGGGAAACTACTTCTCCAGTACGCACTGACCTGCTGGTGGTATCCCTTGGGCCTCTTTTTTGTTTGCTTCCCCCCCCCCACAGCTTGGGACCCTCTTCTAGCCAGGCTGTACTGCATGGTTTGGGAGCCACTTCCCTATTCTGCGCAGCCACACCAGTGGTATTCGTGTGGGTTTTTCTTTCTTTCTTTTATTATTATTTTTTTTTCTTTTTGTCTTTCTTCATTTCTCAGTTTCTCATCTCTCTATAATTACCTTCTTCTCCTGTCTCTTGAATACCTAGCACAGTGTGCCATCTCTGCCTCTTCTAGCCGAGCTGTACTGCATGGCTTAGGAGTCACTCCCCAGTCTGTGCAGCCAAGCCAATAGGATCCCTGGGGGGCCTTTCTTCTTTTCTTTTTCTTTATTTATTTTTTCTTTTCTCTTTTCCTTTTTATTTTTCATCATTTCTCAGTTTCTCATCTCTCTCTGCTGTCCTTCCCTTCCTGTCTCCTGAATATCTGGTACTGGCTGCCAACTCCACCCCTTCTAGATAGGCTGTGCCTCGAGGCCTGGGAGCCACTTCCCTGGTCGCTGGTAGGATCCCTGTGGGGCATTTAAAAAAATTTGATATATATTTTTTCTCTTTCTCTTTTTTTCCTTTTTGTTTTTCTCCATTTCTCGATTTCTCCACTCTCCACTCCAACAGCAAGCTCCCTCAGCACTTTGTTTTTTGGCTATTGTTTCTCTATCCTCTCTCTTTTCTTTCCCATACCCCTCTTAGCTACACAAATCACAACCTCCGCCCTCTCTCCTGCCTGCCTGCACCTTGGGCTGAACATAACACCACCTATGCAGCACAGGCATGGCCAACAAGAACCCGCCCTGCATTGACCCCTGGCCCAGTATGTGCCAAAAACAACCCATCCCAGCCCCTCCCATTCAGCTGGACTTGCCCTGCACCAAGCTGAGCAACTGGTCCTTCCCACTGGACAAGGATGTGAAAAGTATTGGGCCCACAGAAGAGCAAACAAGAAAGAACACACAGCCTGCTTGCTCAGACAACCAAATAAAACAATAAACTAAGAAAATAACCACTGAATGTACCGAAGACAGCATAAAATGTCAAAAAATATTAAAAAAACAGGACAGGATGGTTCCAACAGGCTTCCAAAATAAAACAGATGATTTTCCGGTAGAAGGAAAGGCACTAGAACTACCTGATAGTGAATTCAAATCTCTAATATTCAGAGCTATCCAAGAGCTGAAGTAAAAAGTAGACAAAAATGAGGAAAAAATAACAAATCCATAGAAAAGACAGGCAAATTCATGGAAAACACAGACCAAAAAAAAAAAAAAAAAAAAATTCAGGAAAATAATACAGGAACAAAATGCCAAAATAAATTCACAACTAGAAATCATACAAAAACAACAATTAGAAACCCAAAAGGTAAACAACAAGATTTCAGAAATGGACAGTGCCATAGACGGGCTAAAGAGCAGATCTGAAACAATGGAAGACAGAATCAGTGAAATTGAAGACAAATACATGAATACAACTTTGAGGAAAAATCAGAAAAAAAAGGCAAAATGAAGAAACCCTGAGAATGATGTGGGATACAATTAAAAGCAAAACTTAATGCATGATCAGAGTTCTAGAACAGCAAGAAAACAGAAAACATAGAGAGGATCACTGAAGAATTGGTGATAGAAAACTTCCCTAATATGCAAGATGAAAACCTAACCATCCAAGAAGCTCAACGAACCCATATAGGATATAACCCAAAAGAAAATCACCAAAGTGTATCATAATCAATTGCTAAAACCAAAGACAAAGAAGGAATCCTGTGAGCAGCTTGAGAAAAATGAAAAGTCACATACAGAGGGCAAACAATAAGATTAAGCTCTGATTACTCAGCAGAGACCGTGCAGGTAATATGGTAATGGGATGACATATATAAAACCTTGAAATAAAAATTTATGAACCAAGAATAATAATATATCCTGCAAAACTCTTGTTCAAATATGATGGTAAAATTAGGACATCTGCAAGATAAATAGAATTCAGCACAGGGAAGTAAGAGGAAAGAAGAAAACATCTACACCCCCAAAAAAGCAGTACAAAATGACAGCAATATACTCACACTTATCAATAATTACAATGAATGTAAATGGCCAAAATGCACCCATAAAGAGACAGAAAGTGATAGAGTAGATAAAAAAACAGGATCCATCAGTATGCTGTCTACAAGAGACACATCTTAGAAGCAAAGACATAAATTTTTTAAAAATCAAAGAATGGAAAAAACTATATCAAGCAAATAGCTACCAAAAAAGAGCAGTAGTGGGAATACTAATCCTTAAATACTTATACTAAAATAGACCTTAAAACAAATCCACCATAAAAGACAAAGAAGGACGCGATATAATGATGAAGGGGATGATCCATCATGAAGATATAACCATAATAAATATCTACACACTCAATGACAAGGCTCCAGAATACATAAAATAGACCCTAACAGCACTGACAAGATAAATTGACAGTTTTACAATAATAGTAGGAGATTTCAACATACCGCTCCTGGTAAAGGACAGAACATCTAGAAGGAAACTCAGCAAAGATACAGAAGATCTAAAGGCCACAATCAGCCAGCTTGACCTCATAGACATATAGAGAATACTCCACCCAACAGCTGCAAAGTACACATACATTTCCAACTCATATGGAATGTTCTCCAGAATAGACCACATCTTAAGCAACAGATCAATGCTCAACAAAATCCAAAACACTGAAATAATGCAAAGTATCTTCTCTGATCAAACCTCCATCAAAGTAGAAATTAACAACAGGAAGAGCAAGGAAAAAAAGCAATTATATGGAAACTGAATAACATTGTGCTTACAAACCACTGGGTAATAGAAGAAATCAGAGATGGAATCAACAAATTCCTAGAATCAAACTGGAATGAAAATACATCATATCAAAACCTTTGGGATACACCAAAGGCAGTGCTCATTGGTCAATTTATAGCAATAGATGCGCACATCAAAAAAGAAGGGACAAAATCAAAACATTAGCTACACAGCTCAAACAAATAGAAAGAGAACAACAAAAGAAGCCCACAGCCACCAGAAGAAAGGAAATAAAAAAGATCAGAACAGAAATAAATGAAATAGAGAATAAAAAAACAATAGAAAGAATCAACAAAACCAGAAGCTGGTTCTTTGACAGGATCAACAAAATTGACAAAACACTGGCCAAACTGACGAAATAAAAACAGGAGAGGACGCAAGTAACCTAAAAACATGAAATGGGGGACATTACAACAGACCCCACTGAAATAAAAAGGATCATAACAGCATACTATGAAAAACTGTACTCCAACAAATTTGAAACGCTAGAGGAAATAGACAAATTCTAGAAACACACTACCTACCCAAAATGACACAAACTGAAGCTGAAAATCTGAACAGACCCATAGGAGAAGAGATTGAAAAGGTAATAAAAAACCTCCCAACAAAGAAAAACCGTGGCCCAGGTGGCTTCACTGGAGAATTCTACCAAACATTCAGAGAAGAGTTTACACCAGTACTATTCAAACTATTTCAGAACATAGAAAAGGAACTGACACTTCAGAATTCATTTTATAAGCCAGTATAACCCTGACAACAAAACCA
>NW_004444165.1:3083632-3086925 GCF_000243295.1 Trichechus manatus latirostris | reverse complement strand
ACCACATAAATAAAAGGAAAGAAAAGAAGCACATTATCATCTCAACGGACACAGAAAAGGCATTTGATAAAGTCCAACCCCCATTCCTGATTAAAATTCTCAATAAAATAGGCATAAAAGGGAAATTTCCCAATAGAATAAAGAACATCTATACAAAACCAATAGCCAACATCATTCTTAATGGAAAGAGGCTGAAAACATTCCCCTTGAGAACAGGGACAATACAAGGATGCCCTTTATCACAACTCCTATTTAACATTGTGCTGGAAGTACTACCTAGAGCAATAAGGGAAGAAAAAGAAATAAAAGGCATAATGAAGAAGTAAAACTCTCCCTATTTGAGGATGATATGATACTATACGTAGAAAACCCAAAATACTCCACAAGAAAACTACTGGAACAAATAGATTCAGCAGAGTGGAAGGATACAAGGTGAATGTACAAAAATCAGTTAGATTCCTATACACCAATAAAGAGAATGATGAAAAAGAAATTGGTTAAACAATATCATTTATAATAGTCTCTAAAAAAGCAAAAAAATTAGGAATAAATCTAACCAGGGATGTAAATACCTATACAAAGAAAACAACAAAACACTACTGCAAGAAATCAAAAGAGATCTACATAAATGGAAAAACATACCATGTTCAAGGTTAGGTACTCAACATTATGAAAATCACAATTCTACCCAAAGCAATCCACAAATACAATGAATCCTGATACAAATACCAGCAGCATTTTTTAAAGAGATGGAAAAACTGATCATTAACTTTATGTGGAGAAGGAAGATGCCCTGGATAAGTAAAGCACTGCTGAAGAAGAATACAGTAGGAGGACTCATACTACCTGACCTCAGAACCTGCTATAGAGTTATGATAGTCAAAATAATCTGGTACGATGACAGATACATTGACCAATGGAACAGAATTGAGAACACAGAGGCAAATCCATACACCTGTGGTCACCTGATCTTAAACAAGGGCACAAAGTTCATCAAATGGGGAAAAAATGTCTTTTTAACCAATGGAGCTGGCAAAACTGGATGTCCATTTGCAAACAGGACCCATACTTCACACCATACACAAAAACTAATTCAAAATGCGTCAAAGACCTAAATATAAAGCCAAAAACTATTAATATCATAGAAGAAAAAATAAGATCCATGCTAGGCACCCTAATACATGGCATTAACAGGATACAAACCATAACTAGCAACACTCAAACTCCAGAAAATTAGCTAGAGAACTGGAATCTTCTAAAAATTAAACACTTACGCTCATCAAAAGAATTCACCAAAACAGTAAAAAGAGAAACTACAGACTACGGAAAAAATTTTGGCTATTATAAATCCGACAAAGGTCTAATCTCTAAAATCTACAGGAAAATCCAATCCCTCTAGAACAAAAAGACAAATAACCTAATTAAAAAATGGGCAAAGCAAATGAACAGATGCTTCAACAAAGAAGACATTTAGGCCGCTAACAAAAGACCTGAGGAAACGCTCACGATCACTAGCCATTAGAGAAATGCAAATCAAAACTACAATGCGATACCATCTCACGCTGGCATTACTGGCACAAATCAAAAAAAAAAAGAAAAAGAAAATAACAAATGTTGGACAGGCTGCGGGGAGATAGGAACTCTTATGCACTGCTAGTGGGAATGCATAATGATACAACCATTTTGGAAAATGATATGGCATTTCCTTTGAAAGCTAGAAATAAAAATACAATATGATCCAGCAATACCACTACTAGGAAAATGTCCTAGAGAAATAAGAATCGTCACATGAATAGACAAATGCACACCCATGTTTACTGCAGCATTGTTCAATTGGAAACATCCTAGATGCGCATCAACAGATGAATGGATAAACAAACTTGGTACATATACGCAATGGAGTACTACACAATGATAAAGAACAATGATGAATCTGCGAGGCATCTCACAACATGGATGAATCCGGAAGGCATCATACTGAATGAAATAAGTCAATCACAAAATGGACAAATACTGTATGAGACCACTACTATAAAAATTCATGAAAAGGTTTACACACAAAAAGAATCCAATCTTTGATGGTTAGGAAAGAGGGACCGGGTGGAGATGGAAAAACACGAAATTGACAATGGATAAGTGGTTAACTTCGGTGAAGGGTGAGACAGTACACAATACTGGGGAAGCCAGCACAACTTGTCCAAGGCAAGGTCATGGAAGCTCCAAAGACACATTCTAACTCCCTGAAGGGCCGAATTGCTGGGCTGAGGGCTGTGGGGACTATGGTCTTGGGGGACATCTAGCTCAATTGGCATAACGTTGTTTACAAAGAAAATGTTCTACATTCTACTTTGATGATTAGCATCTGGAGTCTTAAAAGCTTGTAAGCAGCCTTCTAAGACACTCCACTACTCTCACCCCTTCGGGAGCAAGAAAGAATGAATCTAAACATACAAGGGAAAGATTAGTCCAAGGACTAATGGACCACAACTACCACAACCTCCACCAGACTGAGTCTAGTACAACTGGATAGTGCCTGGCTACCATCACTGACTGCTCTGACAGGAATCACAATAGAGGGTCCCAGACAGAGCAGGAGAAAACCGTAGAACAAAATTCTAACTCACAAAAAAAGACCAGACTTACTGGCCTCAGAAACTGGAGTAACCCGGAGAGTATGGCCCCTGGGTACCCTTTTAACTCAGTAATGGTGTTAATCCTGAGATTCACCATTCAGCCAAAGATTAGACAGACCCATAAATCAAAATGAGATTAAAGGTGCACACCAGCCCATGGGCAAGGACCAGAAGGCGAGAGGGGACAGGAAAACTGGTAAAAAGGAACCCAAAGTGGAAAAGGGAGAGTGTTGACATGCCATGGGTTTGTTAACCAATGTCATAAAACAATATGTGTACTAACTGTTTAATGAGAAGCTAGTTTGTTCTGTAAACCTTCATCTAAAGTACAATAAAAAAAATAAATATCTCAAAAATACAGAAAATCAAACAAAACAAAACAAAACAAAAAATCAGCAGTTCTGGGAGGAAAATGTAAACTAGAACAAACAGACCTTCATAATCCAGAACCAGAGAATGGGCATAATAGTATAATAGAGGTAAGACAAAAAGAGTAAATAAAGTCAAAGTTTGAAGGTCTAGTGGAAGGCATACATCGTTCAGGAAGTTAAGCAATCAAATGTTCATTGGGGATGGCTAATGAGATAATGGAAGTGAAGAATATAAAGGAGAAGAAAAAATGATGCGGAGATGTATTGGATTTCTTTTTTTTTTTTTTTT
>NW_004444165.1:3035435-3075905 GCF_000243295.1 Trichechus manatus latirostris | reverse complement strand
TCACTCCATTTGGTGCTTGGCTGAGTTCTTTATCTCTTCATTTGATGTTTTAGGGTTTCAGGATTGTTGTATTCTCTGTTCAGCTTAGTTTTTCGGATCTTTGCTGTGGAGGGACGGCGTGGTGCTTCTGCCTAGAGCACCATTTTGCCAGAACTCTGGATTTCTTTTCTTGAAGCCAAAAAAAAAAATGATGTTTTAAACAAAATTTTGGCTGTTGAACTACGCTTTTTGAAAGATCTACTGCTCAAGGACCAAAACACAAGGATCTCTTGATTCAAAAAATTAAAAATAATATGTTACCTTTCTTAAAATTCAGTAATAATTGCAAGCAGATCAGAGAAATTTGACTAACAGTTCTTATAAGAGAGAATTTAACAATACATGATATGTGATATATGATAAAAAAATAAAAATATGGTGATAGATTCTGACACATCAATGTCTCTTCTAGGAATTTAAGCTAAGAAATAATTACACTAATTTTATTAAATGATAGCTGGTTTCAGCTTTCTGGTAATAGGTGGACAAATTGGAAAGAAAAATATTCAGACACAGGAATGTTTGAAACATTAATCCTATCATCATACAATAAGATGCTATGAATCTATTAAGAATGATGATTTGCATATAGTCTTTTAGACATGGATTGAATTTTTTCATAAATGTGGGGAAAATGCAGTTTCTAAAATAATAAATATAATATTATTCCATTTTTGTCAAAAATAAAAATTAAAAAAAAACCATGGGCTGAAGGCTGTGGGGACCATAAATATCTTAAGCCAGAACACTGCATCTTATTCACATCTCAACTAGTCAAGGTTATGATTTCATCTGGGTTTATGATGTGGCTTTTAGCATTTACCAGTTTCTCTATGATTAGCACAGTCTCAATAAATATAGACTAAAACAACTGATTGGAAGTTTATTCATTTTCTTTAAATATATATATTGGGCAAAATAATTGACTGATCCATCATGCTCTTTCCTTCAATATATTGTATAATGGGTTTTATTTCTTTCTTCTATTTTGAATAATCATAAAGAAAAACTCGAAGTTTCTCTGTGAAAACTTGAGCTAGATATGTGGCAGTTCTGGAATTATGTTTTACAAAATTGTTGGTGGAAACATTATATTTTTTATAGACTTCTTTGTAAATTGTTATATCAAAGACTGGTTAATGCACAGCTAGGAAGACAGATACTATGAGAAAAGACAGGTCAGTCTACAGAAGTTCATTTAAACTGTCAGTTCTATAAAATCAGAATGAAGAAGACAACCTCAACTACGTGAGAGTGTTTAGGATCTGGCCCAGAAGGAAGAAGGCGTCTTGTACCACAGTCACTCTGCTAGTTTCTCCCATTTCAGATTAATGACTAGGGCTGTCTACAAGCTTCAGCTATATTTCTTTTATAACTAACAAAATAATAGCTGCTACTTAAACTTTTTAAATTAGAAATAAGTACTTTCATTGTCTTTTATTCCATATATTGCTTTAAAAAAATGGTACTTTCAGAACTCATTAATACAGTGATTTCAGCAGTAAGATTGCAGAATAAAACCAAATTTCAGATCTTTCCTCCATTGAAACCAAATAAAATAATTCTAAAAAGTAAATATAATGCATTAAAGATATACCAAGTTTCTTTGAAGCAGGAAAGGCACACTGCCTCCATTAAAATGATTAATTACTAATCTGCATTTTAACTGTTTTTATAAATTTGAGACCCAACATCTTTTTTTTTAATAGCTAATGATAATTTCTTTTTTTTAATCCCAAATCCTCAGTAGAACATTTGTAGCTTACATTTAAAAAAAAAAAAAAAAGACTCATGCATGATTTTCTCTGACTGTATTTTACCTGTCTCTTTGGCACTCCAGCTGGCTGGAGCCTTTCTTCTACTCTTAGACAAGCAACATAAGCAGGGTTCTTACTTTTGCTTGCATTCAAATATCCTCTACTACTTTTTTTGCTCATTGTTGAATCAGTCTGGTCTTGGATTGTGCATTATCTCTGAATTAAGTTTCAATTTACATTTAGGGCCTCACGCTTTTTATAATTGTCATTTATTCATCCAGGGCTTTATTCCCCATACTACTCCTTCCTCCTAAAATCCTAGTCTGGAGAGAGCAACAAGAATCTCAGATGGGTTTGGTGGCTCTGGCAGACAACTGTGCCTCACTTTCTGAAGAGGCAGTAAATTTCACAAAAATGCTATTCACAACAAGGGATACTAGAAGTGGAAATATAAGTTTAAAAAAAAAAAAAAGTCTAATAGATCCTGAGACAGTTCCATAAGTCTCTGGCTGCCCTAGAGAGGCAGTTTAAAAAATCCTCAAAACTTCCTTGGAGAAAGAATCAAGAGCACTGGGATACCTAGCAAAACCTCAGAAATCTGGAAGATGAGGAGGTACAGGATTCATGGGCTGATGGCTGAGGACAATGGGAGGACCACAGATTTATCAAGGATGAAACTGAAGATAAGTTCAACAAACCAAAGCCAGAGACAGCAAGTGATATCTCAGTAGAGGCTAGCTTGGAATCAAAGATGGCCATAGACAGTTGCTTCCTCAGGTATCCTAATTATGAAACACTCTAAAAACTAGATGCCATGCTGGAAAAGTAGATTGAAGAAGGAAAAAAGTCCATTGGCTGTTCATAACAGACATGCGCATAAAAGCACTGAAGTGACTGAGTTTACCTGGAGTTGACTAACTCTTTTTTTTTTCTTCAGTTGAAATGAGAATTCAGTGTATGGAATAAGTTGAAATATCAAAAATAGAGTAGTGTTTTTCTATACGAATTGTTAAGCTTGTGAAAATAGTATTATCATAGTCATATTCTTACTGTCAAAAAAAATTCATAAATGTCAGTTTTAAAGTATTTAAAGTATTTACCAGTGCAGAATCTTTTAGAAATAAAGGATTGTAGTCATTTATCATAGGAATATATCCAATGGAATTTAAGAGAGTAATCTAGGAGAATTAAGGTGGCTTTAGTCATGAGGTGGTTCTACTCTATCCTATAGGGTCACTATGAGTAGGAATTAACTCACTGACAATAAGTTTGGTTTTTTGGGGGAGTCATTAAACCTTAAACCAAGAAAAAAAAAAAAACAAAACCTGTTGCTATCGAGTCAATTCCGACTCATAACAACCCCATGTGTTACAGAGCAGAGCTTCTCCACAGGGTTTTCTTGGCTATCTTTACACAGTGGCTGCAACAATGGGCTCAAATACAGCAACGATTGTGAAGATGGCGCAAGACTGGGCAGTATTTCATTCTGTTGTATGTAGGGTTGCTCTGAGTTGGAACCGACTTGTTGGCACCTAACAAAAAACAACAGTCTTTACAAAAGCGGATCATCAGACTTTTCTTCCACACATGAGTTTGAACCCCCAAGCTTTCGGTTAGCAGCCAATCAAAACTGTTTCTGCTACTTATGCTCCTTTAATTAAATCTTACCGTAATATAATTAGGAGCCCTGGTGGCACAGTGGTTAAAACTCGGCTGCTAATCAAAAGGTCAGCAGTTTGAATCCACCAGGCTCTCCTTGGAAACCCTATGAGGCAGTTCTACTCTGTCCTATAGGTCGCTATGAGTTGGAAATGATGGCAATGGGTTTGCTTTCCTGGTAGTATAATGAACTAATTAAATGAAGGCTTTAAATTCTGAGGAACTCAACAATTCATATGACTCAAAATGGGAGCGAGTGTCACTAAAAACCCATCAATAAAATGTTCTTGCTGTTTACCTCAGGGGAATTTAAAATCTAGTCTTTTTAAAAGACTTGTTGAAGCAAAGGTTAACAGAAGGTTAAAGATTGTGAGTGTGTGTGTGAAAGAGAGAGAGAGATGGGGGTTACTGATTGCCATCTAGTGCTGCTGTAACAGAAATACCACAAGTGGATGGCTTTAACAAAGAGAAATTTATTTTCTCACAGTCTAGTAGAGTAGAAGTACAAATTCAGGGCACCGGCTCCACGGAAAGGCTTTCTCTCTCTGTTGGCTCTGGAAAAAGGTCCTTCTCGTCAATCTTCCCCTGGACTAAGAGCTTCTCCACCCAGATTCAGTGTCTAAAGCACACTCTCTGCTGCCGGTGCTTCTTTTCTGGTGGGATGGGGTCCCCACTCTCTGCCTGCTTCTCTTTCCTTTTATCTCTTGTAAGATAAATGGTGGTGCAGGCTACACTCCAGGGAAACTCCCTTTACAGGGGTGTGACCTTAGTAAGGGCGTTACTATTCCACCCTAATCATCTTTAACATAAAATTACAATCACAAAATGGGGGATAACCACACAATACTGGGAATCATGGCCTAACCAAGTTGACACATATTTTGGGGGGAACACAATTCAATCCATGACACTGTATTTGTGCGTTGGTGTCATAAATATCCCACACAGAAACATCCCTCAGAGTGGTAAGAAAGTGACTCCTGTTCATTTCCTTTGCGTATATACTGCCCTAGACTCAAAGGACAGGTGGAGAGGAAGTTCTGTTGAAAAGCTGTGGCACTCAGGTGTTCTTTATCAGGTGTTAGGCCTGCACTACTACACTGTCTGTGCTCTTGGCTCCACTTGGAAGACTCCTGCTCAATGCTTCCCTGTTGGAGGATGAGGAGGAAGAGGAAGCATTCTTTCTTCCTCAAGGTTCCAGGGGAGGGAGGACATTTCCAATTCATGGGAAAGAACTCTTCTATTTTCCTAGGGTAGGAAGAGTAACCTATAGTGTCGACTAGCCTGGGATAAGAAACACAACATGCTTATTTACTAAAGGGACATTATGAAATAGTATTATTGTTGTTGTTTTATTATTATTATTACCATTTTCTCTTTAAACCAAACCAAACCTATTGCTGTCTAGTTGATTCTGACTCAGAGAAACCCTATAGGACAGGGTAGAACTGCCCCATAGGGTTTCCAAGGAGTGGATGGTAGATGTGAACTGCCGACCTTTTCAGTTAGCAACCGAGCTCTTTACTGTGTCACCAGGACTCCATAATCTCTAGAGACAGCACATATTTTTTTGAGTGAGCTATACAGTAAAAGTATATGACCCCCCATGACCGCCAAGTGGCCCAGTTCTGCCAGGTAAGTCTTTCTAATTAAAAGATAAAGTGGTATGAGCATGCCCATTTAGTCATAATCTAAAGTCACATTTTCCGATCAGCATTAACAATAGGGCCAAAGATTTGACCCCAATCTGTTTACCTCCTTTGTCTTACCTCTTAGATACTTCTAAATATGAAAGAGAAAGAAATGTTTTTTTTTTTTTGTCCTTTAAAACTCCAATGCAGTTTGTCTTGTAATAAACCGCATTCTTGTGTGTGTAAAGTTTCAAGCTATGCCTAGCTGTTTGATAGTGAAAATGGACTTTTACAATTCATTCTGATCCTTGTATCTTATATGGACTTTGGGCTCTGGCAAACACAGTTCACTTCAGCGCAAGGCCCACCAATAGGACAAAATCAAATTTTATCAGTTACAGGGCACGCACAACAAATAATCAATAGTAGCTTGGCCTGAACTCAAAAAATGTTAGGAAGCCCTGTAGGGAAGCAAATACTGCATGGAGAAAACTTTAACCTGAAGTTGAGAACCAAGTGCAAGAGGAGACAGCAGTAGATACAGCTGTCCATTAAGACCCTCTCTGCTAAGTTACTTTGCCCTTTATTCTATTTTACCTCGTTAGTCTAAAAGGCATCACTTTTCCTAATACTACAGCTACACCTGAAGAATCCTCCCCATGAGCAGTCCTGATTCTAGTTTCTTTTGCTCCCTTTAGTATCTTAGGTTTGTTATGTATGCTTTGCAGTAATAGTGATTTTCATATTTCTGACTCCAGGATGGAAACCAGACAACAGCATCAATTAATTCCCTCTCCTCCCCATTCTTTTAGGTAGTGATAAAATCCCCTTCTTTTGACAAAAAATGGGTCAGAGAATTACAGAAGAAAAATTTCGAATTGACCAGATAAAAAAGGAAATTGCCATGAGAAAGTTGAAGGCCTTTTTGCTTTCCAGCATCTCTCTTCTCTTTTACATGTTTTTCATAATTTCTGTTCATGATGTATTTTTCCTTTTGCAGAAATCCTTGGACAATGTCTCTTCAATATTCATAAACAGTTCTATTGCTTTTGGCCTGATATCCATCATCTTCCCTAACTCTCATCAGAGCTCTTGTTTACTGATGTCTCCTGTTTATTTGTAGACACTTCTGGTCTCATGTGAGTCAAACATTCTTGCTGCACAGATCACTCCAGAGAATATGTGTTCTCTGCAGAGAAGAAAATAATAATGATGTGAATAACAATAATAACAAAAACAACAAGAGTAACATTTGAAAACATCCATTTAGCAACTGGTGATGCTACTAATGCTATTAGAAGTAACTAGCTCTCACCACTTAAATGATTATAATCAATTCCCCCTAAAACTCATTAAAAATTATATCTTATCTTGCTTCTTTATGTCTTTAGCCTATGCTGTAAACCTCTAAGTTCAATTTTTTCCAAATTGCTGCAATTGTTGCCCAAATAGAAAAAGTGTCCATTAATGCCCTATGGTGGTACAATTTGTTTCATGGGCAACAAAGCAAAGCAGCGATGTGCTCTTAATCAATATTTACCTTTGCAATACCTATCTTTACCCTGAGTCTTCATGGGGCTCAGGCAGGTTCTTATGAGCTGAGTGATAAATACTACGCTGCGCTCAGAATGGTGGCATTTCTCTTATATTGAGGCATTGTCTTTGGATCAAATTTGTGCATACTTTAATTCTCTATTCACCAGGAATGGGTTCTTACCTAAAAGGCTATTTATCTCTCACACAAAGAGAGTTCCAAAGAGCCTGCATGTCCTTAATTATGCTAATGTGTCAGAACCCAGTTCATTGCCAATTTAATACCATCTATGAGATATGCAACATATTATTCTTGATACATATATATATATATTTCTCTCAACAAGTGTCACTTTTTACACTGTCTTTATTCTTTTCAATTACCTTCTAATTTATTTTCCCCAGAGTTTGCTTCTTTTCATTTTCTTCTTCTTCTTCCTTATTGGAAACCCTGGTGGCATAGTGGTTAAGAGCTACGGCTGCTGACCAAAACGTCAGCCATTTGAATCTACCAGGCACTCCTTGGAAACCATATGGGGCAGTTCTACTTTGTGCTATAGGGCTGCTATGAGTTGGAATTGACTTGACGGTAATGGGTTTGGGGTTTTTTTTTTTTGGTTTATTTCCTTATTATCTGTAGGACAACAGTAATTGTGGGAGAAGAAATGATTCTTATATGCTCAAAAATAACCAAAAACAAATTTTGTCATAGTTCATGATTTAGTTTGAGATCCTTGGCTGAAGAATGAGAAAGGAAACAGAGAAAGAGAGAGAGAATATAATGGAATATATTGAATAGCCACTATTTTCATTATATGATTGCATAATCTTGCATTGTTTACAGATGCCCTTGTTGTTGCTAAGTGCCTTCGAGTTGATTTCGACTCACGGGACTCTATGTACAACAAAAAGAAATACTGCTGAATCCTGTGTCATTCTCACAATCATTGTTATGTTTCAGCCTATTGTTGAAGCCACTGTGTCAACCCATGTCATTGAGGGTCTTCCTCATTTTCACTTTACCAAGCATGATGTCCTTCTCCAGGGACTGGTAGATCTCTCCTGATACCACGTCCAAAGTACAGGAGACAAAGTCTATCCATCCTTGCTTTTAAGGAGCATTCTGGTTGTACTTTTCCAAGATAGATTTGTTTGTTCTTCTGGCAGTCCATGGTATATTAAATATTTTTCACTAACACCAAATTCAAAGGCATCAATTCTTCTTCAATCTTCCTTATTCATCGTCCAGCTTTTGCATGCATATGAGGCGATTGAAAATACCGTGTCTTGGGTCAGGTGCACCTTAGTCCTCAAAGTAACATCTTTGCTTTTTAACACTTTAAAGAGGTCTTTTGCAGCAGATTTGCTCAATGCAATACATCGTTTGATTTCTTGACGGCTGCTTCCATGGGCATTGTTTGTGGACCCAAGTAAAATGAAATCCTTGACAACTTCAATCTTTTCTCCACTTATCATGATGTTGCTTACTGACACAGTTGTGAGGAGTTTTGTCCTCTTTAGGTTGAGGTGTAATCCATACTGAAGGTCTTTGATCTTCATCAGTAAGTGCTTGAAGTCCTCTTCATTTTCCACAAGAGAGATTGTCATCTGCATAGTGCAGGTTGTTAATGAGTATTCCTACAATATTGATGCATCGTTCTTCATATAGTCCAATTTCTTGTATTATTTGCTCAGATTAATAAATATGGTGAAGGATAGAACCCTGATGCACACATTTCCTGACTTTAAACTATGAAGTATCCGTTTGTTCTGTTTGAACGTCTCCCTCTTTGTCTATGTACAGGCTCCTCATGAGCACAATTAAGCATTCTGGAATTTCCATTCTTCTCAATGTTATCCATAATTTGTTATGATCCACACAATGAATGCCCTTGCATAGTCAATAAAACACAGATAAACATCTTTCTGGTATTCTCTGTTTTCAGCCATGATCCATCTGACATCAGCAATAATATCCCTCATTCCAAGTCCTCTTCTGAATCTGGCTTGAATTTCTGGCAGTCCCCTGTTGATGTACTGCTACAGTCGCTTTTGAATGATCTTCAGCAAACTTTTACTTGCGTGTGATATTAATGATATTGTTGGAGAATTTCTGCATTTGGTTGGGTCACCTTTCTTTTGAATGGGCACAAATATCTATTTCTTCCAGTTGGTTGGCCAGGAAGTTGTCTTCCAAATTTGTTGACAGACGAGCTTGTACCTCCAGTGCTGCACCTGTTTATTAAAATATCTAAGTTGATACTCCATTAGTTCTTGGAGCCATGTTTTTCACCGTTCTCTTCAGCGCAGCTTGGAATTCTTCCTTCAGTGCCATAGGTTCTTGTCATATGCTACCTCCTGAAATGGTTGAATGTTAACCAATTATTTTTGATACAGTGACTCTGTGTACTCCTTCTATCTTCTTTTGATACTTCCTGCATCATTCAATATTATCCCTGTAGAATACTTCATTATTACAACTCAAGGCTTGAATTATGTCTTCAGTTCATTCAGCTTGAGAAATGCCAAGTGTGTTCTTTCCTCTTGGTTTTCTAGCTGCAGGTCTTTGCACATGTCATTATAACACTATGTCTTCTGGAGCTGCCCTTTGAAATCTTTTCAGCTCTTTTACTTCATTGTTTCATCAGTTTGCTTTATCTATTTGATGTTCAAGAGCAGGTTTCAGAATTTCTTCTGACATCTATTTTGGTCTTTTCTTTCTTTTTTTCTTTTTACTGACTTTTTGCTTTCTTCATGTGTGGTATCCTTGACATCATTCCACAGATCATCTGGTTTTCTGGCATTAGTGTTCAATACGTCAAATCTGTTCTTGAGTTGGTCTCTAAATTCAGGTGGGATATACTCAAGGTCATATTTTGGCTCTTGTGGACTTACTCTAATTTTCTTCAGTTTCAACTTGAAATTGCATATGAGGCCCCTGGCCTTTTTCTATCTGATGATACCGAGCTTCTCCAACGTCTCGTTCCACAGATGTTGTCGATTTGATTCCTGTGTTTTCCATCTGGTGATGTCCAGGTTTATAGTCACCATTTATGTTGTTGAAAAAAAGGTATTTGCAATGAATAAGTCATTGGTCTTGCAAAATTTTATCTTGTGATGTCTGGTGTTATTTCTATCATCAAGGCCATATTTTCCAACTACCCAGCCTTCTTCTTTGTTTCCAACTTTCACATTACAATCACCAGTTGTTATCAATGTTGATCAACTTCAGACTGCAGAAGTTGGTAAAAATCTTCAATTTCCTCATTTTGGCGCCAACGGTTGTTGTATAAATTTGAAAACTAGTCATATTAACTGGTCTTCCTTGTAGGCATATGGATATTATGTTATCACTGACGGTGTTGTACTTAAGGATAGATCTTGAAATTTTCTTTTGACAATGAATGCAACACCATTCGTCTTCAATTTATCATTCCTGGCACGGTGGAACATATGATTGTCTGATTCAAAATGGCCCATATCAGTCCATTTCAGTTTACTAATGCCTAGGATATCACTTTTTATGCATTTCATTTTTTTCAATTACTGCTAATTTTCCTAGATTCATGAATCATACGTTCCATGTTCTGATTATTAATGGAAGTTTGCAGCTGTTTCTTCTCATTTTGAGTCTTGCCACCTCAGCAAATGAAGGTCCCGAAAGTTTTACTCTATCCACGTCATCAAGGTTGACTCCACTTTGAAGGGGCAGCTCTTCCCCAGTCGTATTCTGAATGATTCCCAACCTGAGGGGCTCATCTTCTGGCACTATACCAGACAATATTCTGCAGCGATTCATAAGGTTTTCACTGGTCAGTTTTTTTCAGAAGTAGTATACCAGGCCTTTCTTCCTAGTCAGTCTCAGTCTGAAAGCTCCGCTGAAGTCTGTCCACCCTTGGTGACCCTGCTGGCATTTGAAATACCAGTGGCATAGCTTCCAGCATTACAGCAACATGCAAGCCACCATAGTATGACAAATTGACAGATGCACAGGGAGATATACGCTTAGAGAAGTAAAATAAAGGCTACATCTCCCAACAGTCCGTGGGCAGGAGGTGGGATGGGAAAAGAAGGAATAAAACGTTATTTCTATTATCCTTTCTCCCATCAGTCATTGTTTAATTCAAAAGATATTAAATCTTCCACAATTGCACTTTCAGGTCATACATACGTGGGTACTGAGTGAGTCTCAGAGTGCCATATGAATCAAAGGTAATAGGAAAGTCTTGGAGTAAGAACAGAGAGCCTCTCATTGCAAGTGAGAGATGAAGCACTATTATTGTGCTGTGACCAAAAGCAACAACAACCAAAAGATCTTTTTAGGTTAGTTTCACTGGTACAGAGGCTGAAATAGGGATTCTGGTACCAGACATTCATTGAAGGAAGGCTTTTCAGGAAAATCCCCTAAGTTACAGAGCAGAGCAGCATATAGAAGGAGAAAGAGATGGGAAGAGATGAAGCCTTAGCCTTGAATTTATCCACAGGGGGAGGGCTTGGACACAGAAGCACCACATAGTTGCCTTTCTTAACTTGAGGCAAGGAGGCCAGATTTGTGAATCCATGAATCAGTTGGTCTTAGGTAGTAGGCTGCTATGGAAGTGGGAGGGAAGTATAAGTTTCCAGTGGAGGTAGCTCCTATAAGCTGAGGGAAATAATCAGGAGAATTTTTATGAGTCAATACTCATAGCATTTGGGGGTCAGGTGTACTGGCCCCAGGGGTCTCCTCTGCTGCCCTCCACCCACAGAACATATCACTGTTAAAACCAAAATCAAACCTGTTACTATCAAGTTGATTCCGACTCATAGCAACCCTACAGGACAGAGTAGAACTGCCCCATAGAGTTTCCAAGGAGCAGCTGGTGGATTCAAACTGCCAATCTTTTGGTTAGCAGCCGAGCTCTTAACTATAGTGCCAGCAGGTCTCCTAGCATTGTTAGGTATCTCTTATTTCTTTTGGGAGGATTGTCAGAGCCTAGAAAGCAAAGGAAGTGCATGGGCCCTAAGTGAGGCTGAAACTGAATCTAGGACAGATCATAATCCCTTTCATGACCCAATTATTTTTTCCTTTTAATTTTTTGTTGATATTATGAGTTTTCAGTAATAGAGAGCATGCTGAATCATTGAGTGTGCCTGAATTTTTGGTAGGTAATATGGTTTTTGTTTTATGTCTCATTCTACAAATCATACCCTTAGAGTCTAGAGGTTCAAATATGTACTCCTTTTGAACACAAAATCTATCTCCAGAGTCCAGAGATGCATGTGTACCAAATAAAAATTTTCAAAATTCATGTTTTTCCTACCAAAATCAATGATTTACCACAGCCCCATACAATATCCTGTTTTATTCCATTACAAACTGTTACATAAGACCCTGCTTGCCTGCAGCACGTACTGTCCATGGGACACTAGCTTCCCATTGTACACCAGGGGTACAAAAAGTAAGTGGTAGCTATATACTCTGCCGGTTCAGAAAGGATTATGCTACAAGAGCTCTTCAAGTTGTTCATACTATTACAAGACATTGTAACCTTATGCTGGAGGAAAATGATAGAGCTTATTTATTTAAAACATATTGTATTTAATTAATGTTATCATTATATGAGAGAATATCAATTAGCTATTATAAAGAAAAAGAAATTCAGGGAAATAATTTGGAGAGTGGCATTAGTGTTTTCCAAACAAGATATCTGATGCTGGAAACAAGGTAAATATGTTGAAGGCCTGATGTATTAAGTTGTTTGTTTTTTGATTTGTCTTTTTTTTGACAGAAAAGCTGTAACACTACCATATATCAGAAATATATTTTTCTCAATGACTCTCTGCTCTCCCCTTTGTATCTTCTCCCTTTTGATAATTTCAGTTAATACTCTCAACTGCTCCAAATGTTCAATACTGTCATGTCCACAATACTCTGTATTAAATACTAACTACCTACCTCCAAAGACCTAGAGTTGGAAAACCAAAAGGGAAGAACACACTCGGCATTTGTCAGGCTGAATGAACTGAATAAAAAATTCAAGCTTTGAGTTGTATATTGAAGAATTCTACTGGAAAAATATTGAATGACTCAGGAAGCATTAAAAGAAGATGGAAGGAGTACGCAGAGTCATTATACCAAAAAGAATTGGTCGACGTTCAATCATTTCAGGAGGTAGCATATGACCAAGAACCAATGATACTGAAGGAAGAGGTCCAAGCTGCACTGAAGGCATTGGCCAAAAACAAGTTTCCAGGAATTGACGGAATACCAATTGAGATGTTTCAACAAACAGATGCAGTGCTGGAAGTGCTTACTTGTCTATCCTAAGAAATTTGGAAGACAAGTTCCTGGCCAGCCGATTGGAAGACCCATATTTATGCCTATTCCAAAGATAAGTGATTCAACCAAATGCAGAAAATATCAAACAACATCATTAATATCAAATGCAAGTAAAATTTTGCTCAAGATCATTCAAAAGCAACTGCAGCAGTGCATCGACAGGGAACTGCCAGAAATTCAAGTGGATTCAGAAGAGGATGTGGAACAGGGATATCATTGCTGATGTCAGATGGATCCTGGCTGAAAGCAGAGAATACCAGAAAGATGTTTACATGTGTTTTATTGACTACGCAAAGGCATTAAACTGTGTGGATCATAGCAAATTATGGATAACATTGTAAAGAATGGGAATTCCAGAACACTTAATTGTGCTCATGAGGAACCTGTACATAGGTCAAGAGGCAGTCATTCAAACAGAACAAGGGGATACTTTTTGGTTTAAAGTCAGGAAGGGTGTGTGTCAGGGTTGTATCCTTTAACCACACTTATTCAATCTGTATGCTGAGTGAATAATCTGAGAAGCTGGACTGTATGAAGAACCCATTAACAACCTGGGTTATGCAGATGACAGAACCTTGCTTGCTGAAAGTGAAGTGTGAAGAGGACTTGAAACACTTACTGAAGAAGATCAAAGACCACAGCCTTCAGAATGGATTATACTTCAACATAAAATGAAAATCCTCACAACTGGACCAATAAGCAACATTATGACAAACGGAGAAAAGGCTGAAGTCATTAAAGATTTCATTTTGCTTGGATCCACAGTCAACATCCATGGAAGCAGCAGTCAAGAAATCAAATGATGCATTACACAGGGCAAATCTGCTGCAAAAGAGCTATTTAAAGTGTTAAAAAGCAAAGATGTCACCTTGAAAACTAAGGTGCACCTGACCTAAGCCATGGTGTTTTCAATCACTCCATATGCATGCTAAAGCTGGACGATGAATAAGGAAGACTGAAGAAGAACAGACGCCTTTGAATTGTGATGTTGATGAATACTGAATACACCATAGACTGCCAAAAGAAGGAACAAATCTCTCTTGGAAGAAGTACAGCAAGAATGCTCCTCAGAAGTAAGGACGGGGAGACTATGTCTCACATACTTTGGACATGTTATCAGGAGGGATCAGTCCATGCAGAAGGACATCATGCTTAGTAAAGTAGAGGGTCAGAGAAAAAGAAGACCTTCAATGAGATTGACACGGTGGCTAGAACAATAGGCTCAAGCATAAAAACGATTGTGAGAGTGGCACAGGACTGGGCAGTGTTTCACTCTGTTGTGCACAGGGTCGCTATGAGTCAAAACTGAGTAGACGGCACCTAACAACAGCAAAAACCACAACCAACCCACCTCTAGCATGTCTTGCCCCATGACATTGCCTCTAGAATTATCACAGTCTGAAACATCCTTGAAAGGAATAGAATCTGGCTTATAAGTCATTATTGCAATTAATTTACCACACATATGTGTTTATTGTTTTTTCTTCCCACTCCTAGAATATAAGCCCTACGAGGCCATGGATTTTGTCTGTTTGTTTATTCCTGTCACTGCAGTGTCAAAAATTATGTCTGACACAGAATAGGAAGCTAATAAACATTTAGTAAGTGAATTAATAAATAAATACTATTGTTTGGTTATTTACCTGGAACTGTCATAATAATTAATTTAGAAATGATTGAGGAGGTGAGGCCAAGATGGCGGAGTAGTCAGAAGCTTCCTGTGGTCTCTCTTACAACAAAGACCCAAAAAAACAAGTGAGTCCATATATGACAATCAAAGGCGTAGTTGAGGAATTAGACTGAGCGCAGGGGGAGGGGAGACGGTTCAGAAGCAGAGAGGAGTTGCCAGATCTGACCTGGCCATCAACAGCATGCTGCAGGCTGGATAGGTTGGAGCATGCTGTGAGGCAAGCAGTAGTGTCAGTGTAACCTGACACTTCCAGGCTGCTTGGCATGGCTAGGAAGACACACAGAGCGGATGAAAGCAAAACAAGAAGCTTTATTTAATTGGCCAAGTAAAGGAGCACACTGCGACTCGGGTCGCCAAAGTGTCTCCCAGAACTCTAACCCAAGGGGTTTATACGGGTGAAGTAAATTTCGTCTGGGGTCTCCAGGAACACCCCGAGGTGAAGCCAGCTTCCTAATTGGTTTGACCAGAAGAGGCATGCTCAAGGCTGTCCAGTCTTCTGTGCCTGTTCAGTCTGAAACGGGGGACACAAAGATGGTGTTTTGCCCACATCTGGGTTGTAGACGGGGGTGTGTTTTTCGGCCTCTGACGTTAGTAAAGTCGTTTGACGGACAAGGTGGTTGGTACTGTGCAGTTCAGGTGGGCCTGATCTGGTTCAAGACTGGTTTTGTCTGGACCAAAGACCCCAGTCTCTTGTTTTCTTTTACTGAGTCAGAACTGGAAGTATACCTAAATAAGGAGATACTCTACAGGCAGAGGTTAGTTCCTATATTACCTAATAAGCTGATAGCTCGTTAGCACTCTATATTACTGAAGACAACAGGCACAGCCCCTTGTTTATTTAACATGGCCAGCGTACTGCCAGTCTCACCAGAACAGCGGGTGATAACAGAAAATACAGAGAGAGTTGTTGAAGATTCTTTGGCAGAAAACTTCCTTGATATCGTGAACGATGAGAAGGTATCTATCCAAGAAGCTCATCGAAACCCACACAAGGTAGATCCCAAAAGCAAATCACTGAGACATAATCACACTTGCCACAACCAAAGGTAGAGAATTTTAAGAGTTGCTAGGGATAAACAAAAAGTCATCTACAAAGGAGAGTCAATAAGACTAAGCTCTGACTTCTCAGCAGAAACCATGCAGGCAAGAAGGCAACGGGATGACATATATAAAGCTTTGAAAGAAAAAAATTGCCAGTCAAAAATTATATATCCAGTAAAACTGTCTCTCAAATAGTATGTCAAAATTAGGGCATTTCCAGATAGAAACTATTACAATTCCTGTTACTGAACATACATTCATTCAATGAATCAGTCACATATATCTTCACTGGGTACAAATCTGTAATATATACAGTGAATATTGTGGCGAGCAATATAAATAGGGCCCTTGCTCTCAAAACTTAAAATCTAGAGCAGAGCCAGATACTATTTTTAGTTGTGATCAAATATGGCAGAATATTTCATTTGAGTTATCTTGTGAAGGTCATGGCTAGATGCTCCCGTTTACTAGCAAAAGATTAAAAACCATTTTCCATCTAGTCGATCATAATTTATGGTGACCCTATGTGTGTCATAGTAGAACTATGTTCCATATGGTTTTCAGTGACTGATTTTTAAGGACTAAAATCTCCAGGCCTTTCTTCCAAGGCACCTGTGGGTGGACTTGAACCTTAAGCCTTTTGGTTTGCAGCTGAGCACATTAACTGTTTGCAACACCCAGGTATTCCTGGTAAAGGATTGTTGTTGCTGCGTGCCTTTCAGTGGATTCCCACTCATACTTACCGTACACGACAGTGTAGAACTGGCTTGTAGGGTTTCCTAGTCTGTAGTCTTTACAGGAACAGATCTCCAGGTCTTTTCTCACACTAAGCTGCTAGTGGGTAAAGGATAAAACAAAACAAACCAACAAAAAACCCAAAGTTGTTGCCATCAAGTCCATTCCAACTCATAGTGACCCAGAGCAGAGCTGCCCCATAGGGTTTCCAAGGCTATAATCTTTAGGGAAGCCGACTGCCACATCTTTCTCCCACAGAGGAGCTGGTGGGTTTAACTGCCGACCTTTCAGTTAGCAGCCAAGCGCTTAACAGCTGGGCCATCAAGGCTCCTTGGGTAAAGGATTAGCTAAAATGAACTCTGCAAAGTTAACTGCCAGGCTTGATTTTTTTTTTTTTTTGTCCGCAACAATGGTTCTGTATTTGTGAATATAGAGTTTACTTTTAATATATCTCACCTGAAGTGCATTTGCAGCATACATGTACAAACACACACAGTCTCTTTTTTTCTACACTGAGAAAATTCTGCTTACCATCACCAATTTGATTTTCCATAGTAATAATTCTCCTTAATAATGTCTCTAGATTTTTTAATCTGTTATTCTATTACTGGATTTTTATTTTCTCTGCACTACATTTTAAATTGCAGGCTCTTTTCTTCTCAATATAAACTTCTCTTATTCCTATATATTAAGCTCCAGGTTTATAAAGAGAATTTTTTGCATCCTACTGAGGATGTCAAACATATTTCTACCTTTTTTTTTTTTTTCTGGTTCATATAATACCTCATCTGGTATTCACCCTTTCTCTGAATTATTAGGATTGAGTGGCCAGCCTCTTGTGCTTCAGAGATTGTCATAGAGCTTCTTTCTTTCTTTATTTTTTTGTTGATTGATTCTCAAATACAGAACATTTTATTATTGTTTACAGAGTATATGTATAGGTAATAACAAAGTTATTTGTTTTCGTATATTAAGTGAGAAGAGCAAGATCCAAAATAAAATCAGAAAAACTGATTTTTTGTTAGAAAATACAGTAGATGTTACTTAAAATACTTGAAGAATGTATATTGTTATTTATAAACTGCTTTTCCTCTGCCCTACTTCCACCTCAGTCTTCTGTTCCATTATTTTACTTAAATTTTTCATGAAATTTCTAAGGAATGGTTTATATTTTCTGCTTCTATTTTCTCTTGAACTGGTTTTCTATTAGTTACACATCCGATTTCAGTCACATTCAACAACTGATTTTGTCCTTTCATCTTTTCATAGATCAATAAAACTGTAGTCTCCAAACTGATGATATTGATACTACAATAATCTATCATATACAATCATCTGATAGGCATCTCTAATACAGACTTTAAAATTATCATATGTAAGTGCATTTAAGATTTTTACTTTCCCATCCTGGCCAGTTCACATTTTTATTTCCATATTTAACTTAATTCCACAATTTTTTTTTTTTTATCTCTCAGGCATAAATTATTAGAATATTTGATCATTTATTATTTCATTCCTTTTGTATAGCCAATCAGTGTCACAGTCCTCTAGATCCCACTTTGCAAATATTACACATCTGTCAATTTTATTTTTTCCATTTCCAAGGCCACAATCCTACTAAAACTTTCCTTGTCTGTATAATAACTTCTTAGTTAACCTTTGCATCTGTAGTTACTATTTTCTTGCTTTTTCTTTTATTGTCTTTATAAAATAAGCTCTACCAAAAAAAAAAAGTCAAGTAGACATTCATGACTACTACTGCCAGTAGCAGTAGTATCTATATATTTTTAATGATTTGTCAGGTTTCAGGAAAGTAAACTTTTCTGATTCAGCTTCATGCCATCCCTTTGAATGATAATTCTTTCATTTATTCACTGTTTGATCATTTAACTTTCATAATTATAGCTTAAAGTTTGTCACTGCCAAACTGTCAGTTACTTCTCATTTCATAATAGCTGAATTTAGTCCAACTGCCCCTCTATATAATTGTACAATTTTGTCACATCCAAATTTTCAAACTTTTCCCTCTTAATACTCTGAACTAACCTCTGCTGTAACCATAGAGCCATTAACTGTTCAAAGATTACCCCACACTTTTATTCCCCTGTTATTTTGTACTAGTTTTGTACCTAAATCTTGATTTTAGCCCTGTCTCTACCTTCTTTCAAAGTCTTCAAACACTTATCTCAAGTATACGTCATTCAGGTGAGCTCTGGTGGCACTGTGGTTAAGCACTCAGCAACTAACTGAAAGGTCAGTGGTTCAAACCCACCAGCCACTCCACGAAAGAAAGATGTAGCAGTCTGCTTCTATAAAGATTTACATCCTTGGAAACCCTATAGGGCAGTTATACTCTGTACTACAGGGTCACTATGAATAGGAATTGACTCCACGGCAACAGGTTTTTGGTATAGGTCATTCTATTTTTTTTTTTTTCCTGATTCTTCCACCTGGGTATCTTTGTACTTCCCATATGAGACTTTTTATTATTAATCTTATATTATAGTTCTCTATGAAATGCATTATATTTCCTACCATAGTAAGCCACCACATGTCTGTCAGTTTGTCATACTGTGATGGCTTGAGTGTTGCTGTGATTCTGGAAGCTTTGCCACCAGTATTTCAAATACCAGCAAGGTTACCGTTGGTGGATAGGTTTCAGCGGAGCGTCCAAACTAAGAAAGACTAGAAGGAAGGACCTGGCAATCTACATCTGAAAAAAAATGGTCAGTGAAAACCTTATGAATAGCAGCAGAACACGGTGTGATATAGTGCCAGAAGATGAGCCCCTCAGGTTGGAAGGCACTCAGAAGACTGAGGAAGAGCTGCATCTTCAAAGAACAGTCGACCTTGATGCAGAAGGAGTAAAGCTTTTGGGACCTTCATTTGCTGATGTGGCACAACTCCAAATGAGAAGAAACAGCTGCAAATATCCAATAATAATCGTAATGTTGAATGTATGAAGTATGAATCTAGGAAAACTGGAAGTCATCAGAAATGAAATGGAACACATAAAGATCAATATCCTAGGCATTAGTGAGTTGAAATGGACTGGTATTAGCCATTTTGAATTGAACAATCATATGGTGTATTATGCCAGGAATGACAAATTGAAAAGTAATGGTGTCACGTTCATCGTCAAAAAGAACGCTTCAAGATCTATCCTGAAGTACAACTCTGTCAGTGATAGGATAATACCCATATGTCTACAAGGAAGACAAATTAATACGACTATTATTCAAATTTATGCACCAACCACTAAGGCCAAAGATGAAGAAATTGAAGATTTTTACCAACTTCTGTAGTCTGAAATAGATCAAACATGCAATCAAGATGCACTGATAATTATTGGCAATTGGAATGCAAAATTTGGAAATGAAGAAGAATTGGTAGTTGGAAAATATGGCCTTGATGATAGAAACGATGCCAAATATTGCATGATAAAATTTTATAAGACTAGCGACTTCTTCATTGCAAATACTTTTTTTAGCAACATAAATGGTGACTATACATGTGGACCTCACCAGATGGAATACACAGGAATCAAATCGACTACATCTGTGCAAGAAAACTATGGAAAAGCTCAATATCATCAGTTAGAAAAAGGCAAGGGGCTGACTGCGGAACTGACTAACAGTTGCTCATATGCAAGTTTAAGTTGAAACTGAAGAAAATTAGAAGAAGTCCACGAGAGTCTAAGTATAACCATGAGTATATTCCACCTGAATTTAGAGACCATCTCAGGAATAGATTTGATACACTGAACACTAATGACTGAAGATGAGACAAGTTGTGGAATGACATCAGGGACATCATACACGAAGAAAGCAAGAAGTCATTAAAAAGACAGGAAAGAAAGAAAAGCAATGCTATTCTAATTAAAAACATTCTGAGTGTTAAAATTAATTGAATTATTTTGTATAAATTAACTACCTCAAATTTTAAATAGTCTGTTGTGTATAATGTGAATTGCACAAAAGATCGTATTTTTTTAGGCCAACATACTATTTTTTTGTCATTTTAAATATGGAAAAAGGGAAGTATTTAAATATCTGTAGTATGTTGCGCATAGTAAATGGAGATTTGAAAATGCAAAGCCCTACAACAATGTATATGGAAAGCTCTAGTTCTCCCACTAGCTATAGCCACGATATCCTCTGTTTTCAGTGAAAGCTTCTAATGTTACCAGTTTCTTATGGCTTCGGCATAGGGCAATAGTTAAGAACATGACTTTTTAAAATCTTTACATGGAATGAATTTTGGTAAGTTAAAACAACCTGTTGTCATTGAGTTGATTTTGACTCCTAGCCACCCTACAGGATACAGTAGAACTGCCATGATAGGGTTTCCAAGGTTGTAGTCTTTACAGAAGCAGACTGCCACATCTTTCTCCTGGCAAGCAGCTGGTGGGTTTGAACCATGGACCTTTTGGTTAGCAGCCAAGCACATACCCACCGCACCACCTTATGTTAAGGCTCCTTATGTTAAAACAAGAAGTGTTTAAATTACCAGTCTACTCCATTTCTAAGCTTTTTAACTTTTAGGATCCAAATAATTGGAAAACAAAAGCCTTCCCTTTGTCATAAAAGAATAAATGCTCTAATCTTAGTCAAATAAATGTGATCTTCAAAAAGATAAGTGTCTCCTTACGGCAGTGATCATAAACAATCACAAACCCTGAAGGAAAAACAATATATACTTGCATATGGTACATCATATGGCCCTGGCCAACATATAATAGAGTAATATTTTCCAATGATTTAATTTGTATATTTTGATGTTGCTGACTAACCATACAAACTGCTATTTGATGTACACTGGGGTTGTGCATTTTATATTTTTGTCATTGCTATTGATCCCCAATGTAAACCCTTTCTATTCATCTTTGCGTTTTCAGAGCATGAGTGATACGGGGTTTACAGTGTTGTAGAGAGTTTTATAATGTATGTGAAAGTTTTCACATATGCTGTAGGTCATCCAGAGGAATTCTATCAACAAACCTACATCATAAAGACACCAACAAATGACAAGTCAGAGAGAGAGAGAGAATTGGGAGCAGACCCACTCTATTTTTGCAGCAAATCTTACTGTTGAGTACATTTATTCTCACAAATAGAGAAACCTCAAGACTAGTAAATGTAGGTTGGAGCAACATCAGATAATAGTAACACACTGCAAGGAATTATTCCAAGGGCGTATATTAGAGATCATTTTTTGAAGTTTGTAAGAGGCTTTTTATAAAAATAAAAATTTGAGTTTAGTAAATTTGCCAAGTCAACAAGCTTCCATTACAATATATTTAGTATTATTGGGAAATAAAAGTCTGGAAAAATAAGTGACATGGAAACTTTTGTTATAATTAAAATAAAGTGTGAACAATTTGTTAAAAGAATAAATTGAGGAGGTAATGATTTCTGCTAACAGAACTCTGTCCACAGGTTAAAAAGGTCAGAGGGTCTTTAGCTATTTAGTGCCCTACAAAAACAAGAAAATATTTGGGACTTGAAAAAAAAAATGTCTCCATAACACAAAAATAAAGCATAAAAAAAACCAAAAAATTATAAAAAGTCTAGAAAAAGTAACATAAAGCCAACAGCATTAATTATTCTACTTAACTTTTTAAACATATTTGAAAACTAATTTTAGGTTTGTTGTTCTAATTTGAGAAAATTTCTGAGTAAGCAAAATGGTGGCCAAAAAAAGATCATATTAGTCAAGGTTCTACAGATAAATAAAACTAACAAGATATATATATGTATATATATATAGAGAGAGAGACAGAGAGAGATTTTAAGAAATTGCCTCACATGATTGTGGAGGCTGAAAATTCAAAATCTGTAGGTGAGATAGCAGGCTCAAAACTTCAGTATTGAGTCCATAATCCATAGGCCAGACAGTCTGGGAACTCCAGTAGGATATCTGTGTTACAGTCTTGAGACAGAATCCTTCTACCCTTGGGAAATCTGTTTTCTGCTTTCAGCACCTTCAACTGATAGGATGAGAACTGCCCGCCCACACTATGGAGGATAATCCACTTAAAGTAAATTGATTTTAAACGTTAATCTTATTTAATACTTCATAGCAACATTTAGATGAATGTTTGACTAAACAACTGGGACCATAGCCTAGCCAGGTTGACACATAAAATTAACCATCACAGTAAACAACTGTGAATATCATGTTACCTGTAGTTGAATAATTTCAGAAGCAAAATTATAAAAATGATTTTAATTTTTTTGAGCAGAAATACTGTTACTTTAGAAGAAAGGATAGTGAGACTTCATCTCACTTACCTTGGGCATGTTATTAGGAGGGTCTAGTCCCTGGAGAAGGACATTATGATTGGTAAAGCTGAGGGTCATCAAAAAAGAGGAAGACCCTCAATGAGATAGATTGGCACAATGACTGCAACAATGGGCACAAACATAGCAATGATTGTGCGGATGGCACAGGACTGGGCAATGTTTCATTCTGTTGTACATAGGGTCTCTATGAGTTGGAACCCACTTGACGGCACCAAACAAATGAAAACTGATACTTTGTCACATGAATTTACTTAATATGATTAAATGGGGAAATGTTTCCAAATGTTAGTGTCTATGGCCTAGGTCATAAAAAGGGCTTCGCTCTCAGTTTTCTACTCAGAAATATTTTTGAACTTGAGTACTCTTTTAACAAAGTGTGAACATTTGTTTTATCACATGCTTTACGCACCAGTGAGCTTCTATGGTAGAAGAGCCACTAAACAGCTAAGTAGACGGAGTGACTCAGTCAGTTGACATCAGCCATCTGTCATTGACCATCCCACGCTGGTACATGGATTCATAAATGCAATAACTATGGTAGCAGAAGTAGAGGGTATGTAAGGTCCTAACAGCCATAAGTCTGATCTATCTACTGCCATTGTCTAACGTCAAACTTGTCAGCAACAGAGACCAGTGGTAAGCTCTGCATTTAGTCTCTTAAAAATATTAAACCGTCATTTTGTGGTAAGTTAATTATATTAGATCCCTTCCACACTAGAAGGGTCAGTGATTTATTCTGACTAAAATCAACACATACTGTAGATATATTTTACTTTCCTTCCCACAGTGCTTCTTGCAGTACAATCTGAGAATTTACAGAGTATTTGGTCCACTGATAAGGGATCCTGCATAAAATCACTACAGGTCGAGGAAACTATTTTAATTTTTTTTCAGAAAGGAGATATGGTAGTGAATAAATAATTGTGGAATCTACTTCTACTACATCTGACATCTCCCAGAAGCTGCCATTCTGATAGACTAATAGAAGAGACTTCAGAAAGCATGCTAGCTCGGAGGTGATACCATGAGAGGATTCAATTACGATCTTCAATGGCAATTGAATTATGCCATGTCCTCAATAGATAAAAGACATAACTTTGGTGACTAATAGATTGAAGTGGGAGAGGATCTGCCTACCATCACTCCTTCTGACACGTTGGGGGATTGGCATTTCCTGTTTGTACAAACATGTGCTCAGAGTTTTAAAGGTCCTGGTTTTCAGAGGGGATTCTCTTCCACCAGAAGACACAGCTCAGACCCCACAGCTCAGAGTCTGGGTCACTCTACTAAGTAAGTCCCTTAGATCACAGAGGTGATAGTCTAGGGTCAGGGGAATTTAGAATTGATGTTAGAGGAGGGAGAAAATGAGTATCAGCTGAGGCCCTGAGACTAGCTATGGCAGTGAAGGTTGCATTTTTCCCATTAACTTGATGTTTTTAAAGTATCTCCAGAAATACAGAGACCAACCAGAACCCTGGAGATGCACAACAGACTGGCTCCATCATTTAACCCAAATAAATGGTAATTTGGTCATATTCCAGGATAATTAGCTGCATATATTGGAGGTTAGGAGTCCTCCCTGATCTGCCCTACACATTCAATGTTCAAGTATTGTTGACAGTGGATTAGGATCTGGTAACCAATGGTCTATGGGACCTTGGGGCTGCTCTGATTATAGTGCAGAATGACTCCTGACATATGCCATAAGAGATTAACTGGGTCAGGAACTGACTCCTCCGTCAAATGGGAAGGGGTTGGGTGATGGTGCTATTGATTTAGGACAGAAGACAGGAATGCTGATTCCTGGCCAACAGAGCTCTAAGCAAGTGAAATTACATATTCTCCTACATAAGAGGTAGCTTATATTTCAGCAAGATATGAATCAGAAGAATTTATGCCATTAATTAGCTTGTGGACTTAACCACGTCATAAATGTATTTTTTTTTAATAAAAGTGATTCACCTTATGTTGAAGCTGTACAGACATGCACCCGAATATATCATGATATATCATGCTATACCTATGTTATATTATGATTTATATTTAAGACTATGAAACAATAACTAGAGCTTAAACAAGCTTACTTATTTGATGTTCCTGTAACAAGTGTGGAGATTGGAAGCAATATTTAATAAAGAGTAATATACAAATCAAAATAAATGTTCTACTACTTTAGAAAAATATGAAATGCCATCTAATCACTTCTTGTCCCAGAAGAATATTAGATATATTTATTAAAATACACAGTACAATTCAGTGTGTCTAGTCTATAAATTTCAAACTTTAAGCATGAGAAAACATATTGCAAAAAAGAATTTATTATCAAAATGGTCTTTTTTTTTTAACATGCTCTTGAGGGGAAGACTATGCTTGCCGTGATTTCAGACTGTGATTATGATTAATGGAGCCCTTTCCATGCTAAGTGATAAATTTATGGAGAAGGATTGGCCATACTATCCAGTAGAATCTAGAATGCTTTCATTTTCCATTCTACCCTCTCACTTCCTGTAATTCAAATAAAAGATTTTCTGTGACCAGATATTGAACCTCCCTGGTTTGTTTTACTTGTAATACAAACTTGTAATACATCAAAAATGTAACCACTGAAATTAATTGCAAATGTTTCAAACTTACATACTGCTATAGTTTATTATTAATGATTTTTTATTATTCCTGATGTCTTTTTCATGTGAAATGTTGTGATTGCTTTGACATTTGCTATTGAATTTAAATAATTGCAGGTTTTAGCTAATTTGCAATTTCACAGGAGAAAATGAAAAGAATAATATATTCTTGACACTAATATATCTGACAAGAATATTCTACTTAAAAAAAATAGTTCAATGTCATAACTATGATGTCTAAACTATAACACCATAAAACACCAAGGACAAATAAACTTGGTCAAATCAATCTAGAATAAAAGTGTGCTTATAATATTCTCTAATTTTGACAATATGATAAAGATTTACTTCAAAAATTAGAGAAAGTTCTTTTCTGAATTGGTATAGACTCTGAATTATAGATTTTTAAAAACACAGATTAATTCTAATCCTATCGAGTTTATATTTTACATTTGGGGAGGAATCCTTACTTAGTAGAAGTCCCTTGAAAGAATTGTTTCACTGCTTAAATAAGAACTTTAAGATTAGCATTTCAATTATTTGACAGCAATGGAAGATTCAAAAGGGCTTGAAGAGGTCGAAAACACTTATTATCTATGTTACTTTGAAATAGTCCCTCCTTTTATGTATACTATTAATTTGATTAACAAATCCTTTTTACTTATAGAGTTCATAGTAATAAATGCCATCCTAAATTCAGGCTGAAGTGCTGCAAATTCCAAATTAGAGTGGTTCAATTTAATGAGACTTTACTGTAGTTCTTCCTGGAACCCACATAGAAATAAATGCCCAACCTCCTGGTACACTGAGTTACTCTGAGAGTGATATGGAGTAAGTTTAAGATTATTCCAAAATTACATATCTACAGTGTATTGTTTTACTCTTTTTTATATGTTTGTATAATAAAATAAGGGATTTATACACACTGAAGAGTGGTATTCCTACAACTCTAAAGTGAGGAAGATAAAGGGAAAACACGATTTATCAGAAAATTGACATAGCAGTAGACTGCTGTCTTTGGAATACAAGCAAAGTCAAAAAACCATGGGTATATTTTACATTATTTAAGTGCATAGTGCATGTGTTAGATTTTAAGGTTGCAATTAGTGTAACACAGTGCAATAGTGATATCACGGAGAAAGATTTTAACATCCAATTAGAAACAAGCCTTATATATTGGCTCATATTTGTTGACTGGTATACCCAATACTCCATGATAATAAAAACAGGAATGCCACTTGAATGTCTTATCTTAGGTAGACTTACACAGCATGACAGGAGAGGGAGACTTTCCTATCTTAAAGTTTCCCCAATCAACTAATTTTTTGAACAGGCAAGGCAGTGAGGCTATAGATCTAAAAGATGTGTTAACTACCCAGAACTGACAAGCTCAGCAGGACAAGTAATATGTCTATAGAAGTAACAAGTCATGAGATTCCCAGATGTTCTTCAGCTAGTGTGCTTAGCTATCTATTTATGTATAGTCAAACAGGTCTTCCTTTGTTCTCTCTTTTGACTTATCCAGGTTCTTAACAATTTCCAAACCGTTGATGGAATATGTACCACCTCAAGGTAGTCCGTAGTGTTAGTTACTTCAGTGACCAACTTACACATACACACTGGCTTGCTTGTATTTCCAAAGTTTTTCCTTGATGGTAGCCATATTTCGGTTTTTCCTCATACATGAAAAATGTATTATTTCAGTGATAGGAAAAACAGACACTTTAAACTATTTATTTCTTAAATAGTATTTGAACCTGAATACTATATTTTATTGTTCATTTTATTCCTCATCATTTTACACCCCACCAGGTTTGGCATGATTTTTACATTTTGAGGGGTACCATTGAACTCCCATTTCATCTGAATGGATATATTAATGTTCTGTCGTAAGCAAATGCCTCTTTAATTTTTCTCACTCAGAAAAGGCTTCTGTTGTGATTAACCTAGATACCATGCACTGTTCCATAGGATACGGCTTTCTTGATATAAAATTGCTAACACCTTAAACTGGTTGTGGTAAACATTGAATGAATTACCTCTGCACTTCTAATTAAGTATGTAACAGTTAATTTGAGCTTCTTCCTTCAGGAAGAAGGGCTCACAGGTGGTGCTCCGTGCCTTATCCGTTTTAAATAGACATGTTACGGATTAAGTGTGATTACATGATTTTAATACCATAAATTTGTCTCTTAAATGAAAAGAGTTTTCTTTCTGTCTCCCTCTCTCTCTTTTTAACTTAGATGTGCCTAAGTTGAAAACAGTGTTAGTGGTGGTACTGCTGATTAGTTTGATAATGATGTGGGAGCCTGTAACATGATTCTTTTTAAATCAATATAATCTGTTTCAAAACCATGTTAGATAAAGTAAATAGATCAGAATATTTATAAATCTTGTTAAGTTTAACTTAAAATATAATTTTACAGATGTCTAAAAGTGTAATATATTCGACATATTTGAAAAAATGCCCTGACACTATGGACATAATATATCATTGGCATGACTAATGAATACCGAGTTACATAAAATTCACCCTTAAGCCTGCAGCTGTCTAATCAGAAAGGGTTAGTACTTCCCTAAAAAACTACTTTCAGAAGCCCAGGACAAGCAGACTTTAAGAAAGAAAAAAGAGAATCTTTTCAAATCAAAGACTGATAACATTTCCTTGAATGGATGCTTTTAATGCTAATGATTCAGATGGGAGAAACAAACCACCGCCAACAAAGTTTACTTACCGGCAACTTCGGGTTTTTTTTTCTTCTCTTTCTCTCACGTAATAGAGTAACATTTATATTAAAATTTTAATTTTGTAAATGCTGGATAGTACTTATTGACTAACATTTTTGGTTAAATATCAGATTCAGTATCTTTTTTCTTCTAAATAGACCATAGTTCTATAGAGGACCTTTGAGATTTGGCAAAAATGAGGAATGTGGAAGGAAAATTTTCCAGAATTTACAGTTTACTGCAACAAGATCTAGGAATCCATTCTCAGTAGAACATGGCAGGAGACAAAGAGGAGACACGCTAAGGTTAATGCCAGTATTGTGACTGCTTAAAGTGAATTTCTGCTAGGTCACGGGAGGCAGTGAATTTAGAATTAACCAACTTTTTATAGAGTCAAATCAATTGTTTCTGAAACTCCAACAAAGAGAAAAATCAAGAAAACTGATTGACTGTTTTTCCTAAATTAGTAGGAAAACCAAAGCTCATGTTCTTTCAATTAACTATATTCTTTGACCATGATCTTGCCCTGTTCCAACCCCAAAGTTGGTTTAAGTAAGTAAATGCAGTCAAACCGTATGTCACACTTGACCCATAGAACCCATATAATGTCTCATAATATTTTTAGAGAAGATCTTAAGAATATTGTGTCTGTGTCAGCAGGCATAGAGGGTCTGGGCTAGTTAAAAAAGAAGCAGAAATTACCCTTATGTAAGAGTATTTTGGAGCCCTGGAGGCACAGTGGTTAACAGTTCAGCTGCTAACCAAAAAAGTCAGCAGTTCGAATCTACCAGCCGCTCCTTGGAAATCCCATGGGGCAAGTCTACTCTGTCCTATAGGGTCGCTATAAGTGTATTTTTGAGTTAAGATGCTAGTTAAATATCACAGGCAACCTGGAATCATAGTCTTATAAATCCCAGAAACTATTTTTATTTTGTTGAGAAAGCAAATCCAGTTTAACCAGGTTTAATAAGGGGGTAGAGATACTTCCAGGAGAATGATTCACCATCTCTAAATAATCTTCTGAGGTAGAAATATTCTTTCACTGTACCTGTGGTCACATCTTTCAGTTTTCTTATTTGTGATTTAGTAAACTGAAAGAGCTGCCATCCTCTGTTACAACCCAACACTGGCATAGTCATCATTGCTCAGTCTGCCATACCAATCACATAGTTACGAGAGAAATTGAAGGGATAATAATGTTACTGAACATTGGTATATGTGTTATTCGTGATATATGTGAATGAATCATACCTTTTATTATTATTTTTACGGAGGTAAAATTTACATAGACAGAAATACACAAATCTTAAGTGCAGAGTTTAACGAATATTGTCAAGCTTATACCAATAAAATTCATACCCTAATCAAGATATCACATCCGTCAGTTTGTCATACTGTGGTGGCTTGTGTGTTGCTGTGATGCTGGAAACTATGCCACCAGTATCTCAAGTACCAGCAGGGTCACCCATGGTAGACAGGTTTCAACAGAGCTTCCAGACTAAGATAGACTAAGAAGAAGGAACAGACCATCAACTGCTCATATGCAGGTTCAGATTGAAGATGAAGAAAATTAGAGCACATCCACAAGAGCCCAAATATGACATTGAGTATATCCCACTTGAATTTACAGACCATCTCAAGAATAGATTTGACACACTGAACACTAATGACCAAAGAATGGACGAATTGTGGAATGACATGAAAGACATCATACTTGAAGAAAGCAAGAGGCCACTAAAAAGACAGGAAGGGAAGAACTAGATGTCAGAAGAGACTCTGAAACTTGCTCTTGAAAATAGAGTAGCTAAAGTGAATGGAAGAAGTGATTAAGTAAAAGAGCTGAACAGAAGACTTCAAAAGGTGGCTCCAGAAGACAAGGTAAAATATTTTAATGAAATGTGCAAAGACCTGAAGTTAGAGAGAAGACACACTCGGTATTTATCATACTGAAAGAAATAAAGAGTGGCCTGAGGCACCATTTGCAATGTCTGAATGCTAGTTAAACAGAAATGCCCGGTGCCAGGGTTGAAGCAAACCTTGGTCTGTCCGTACACGGGATGCCACATGGTCTCAACCAGGCAGATCTACACCACCTCCGATGCACACCTGAGTTATAGATGGTATTTACATTGTGGCCATATTTTTGCAAAAGTATTTGTACATGTACATGTGCAGAAATGAACCTAGGAAGATACATCTGTTATCTATGAATGTGGGATTAAGTGAAGTGATCTTATGTGTATATTTATTTCTATAATAAAAATGGATTATATACATAAAAAAAAAAGAAAAAATTCAAGCCTCAAGTTGCAAAATTGAAGGATTCTGGGAAAATATTAAACAACGCAGGAAGCATCAAAAGAGAATGGAAGGAAAACAAAGAGTCATTCTACCAAAAAGAATTGGTCGATGTTCAACCATTTAAGGAGGTAGCATATGACCAAGAACTGATGGTACTGCAGGAAGAAGTCCAAGCTGCACTGAAGGCTTTGGTGAAAAATAAGACTCCAGGAATAGATTGAATAGCAGTTGAGAGATGTTTCAACAAATGGATTCAGTGCAGGAGGTGCTCACTCATCTATGCCAAGAAACTTGGAAGGCAGCTACCTGGCCAACCGACTGGAAGAGATCCATATTTGTGCCCATTCTAAAGAAAGATGATCCAACACAATGTGGAAATTATGAGAAATATCAATAATATCACACATAAATAAAATTTTACTGAAGATCATTCAAAAGCGGTTGCATCAATACATAGAAAGGGAACTGCCAGAAGTTCAAGCCAGATTCAGAAGAGATTGTGAGTTGAGGGATATCATCGCTGATGGCAGATGAATCTTGGTTAAAAGCATGGAATACAAGAAAGATGTTTAGCAGCATTTTATTGACTATGCAAATGCATTTGGCAGTGTGGATCATAACAAATTATGGATAACATTGTGAAGAATGGGAATTCCAGAACACTAAATTGTGCTCATGAGGAACCTGTTCATAGATCAAGAGGCAGTTGTTCAAACAAAACAAGGGAATACTGCATGGATTCAAGTCAGGAAAGGAGTGTGTCAGGGTTGTATTATTTCACCATACTTATTTAATCTGTATGCTTAGCAAATAATCTGAGAAACTTGACTATATGAAGAAGAAAGGGCATCAGGATTAGAGGAAGACTCATTAATAACCAGCAATATGCAGATGACACAACCTTACTTGCTGAAAGCAAAGAGTACCTGAACCACTTATTGATGAAGATCAAAGACTACTGCCTTCAGTATGGATTTCACCTCAACCTAAAGAAAACAAAAATCTCACAACTGGAACAATGAACAACATTATGATAAAGGGAGAAAAGACTGACGTTGTCAAAGATTTCTTTTTATTTGGATCCACAATCAACGCCCTTGGAAGCAGCAGTCAAAAATCAAATGATGCATTGCAATAGACAAATCTGCTGCAAAAAGACCTCTTTAAAGTGTTAAAAGGCAAAAATGTCACTTTAAGAACTAAGGTGCACCTGACCCAAGTCATGGTGTTTTCAATAGCCTCATATGCTTGGGAAAGCTGGACAATGAATAAGCAAGACCGAAGAAGAATCAATACCTTTGAATTATGGTGTTGCAAAGGAGTATTGAATATACCATGGACTGGCAGAAGAGCGAACGAATCTGTCTTGGAAGAAGTACAGCCAGAATGCTCCTTAGAGGCAAGGATGGCGAGACTTCCTCTCAAGTACTTTGGACATGTTATCAGGAGCAACCAGTCCTTGAAGTAGGAGATCATGCTTGGTAAAGTACACAGTGAGAGAAAAAGAGGGAGACCCTCAACGAGATGGATTGACACAGTGGCTGCAACACTGGGCTCAAGCATGACAATGATTGTGAGGATAGCACAGGACAGGACAGTGTTTTGTTCTGTTGCACATAGGGTCACTATGAGTTGGAACTGACTCAAGGGCACCTAACAACAATAACAATCAAGATATAAAATATATTCATTATCTTACAAAGTTTCCATCCACTACTCTTTAGTCACTGACACCACAGAAGCTAACACTGTTCTTTTTTGTATCACCATGAACTTGCTCGTTCAAACAGTATCAGCAACATTTAGACCAATATTCTAAATTTTGTAATTTTAGTTGGTATGAAATGTTATCTTATTATAGTCTTAATTCTCCATTTCATGACTAATAATAATGAACACCTTTTCATGTGCTTATTGTCCATATGTATATATTCTTTGTAATCATTTTTTCAAAGGTTGTGTCATTTTTAAGTAAACTGTGTGTTTCCTTATTAATGTGTTACGTGTTCTTATATATCCATGTCCTTTGTTAGACGTATGTTACATGAATATTTTCTTCCCATCGTGGCTTGGCTATTAATTTTTTATTGGTGTATTTTATGAGTTTTTTTGACATTTTGATGCCATCTAATTTATGTATTTATTATGAATAGTGCTTTCTGTGTCCTCTCTGATAAAATTTTTGTTACTCCAAGATAGGGAAAATATTCTGCTAGGTTTTCTAACAATTGCTTTCTATTTTTAGTTTGTATGTTTATATGTTTAGGCCTATGATCTCAGTTCAAGGTCTTTTGTTTTGGTGGGGTGAGGTCGTGGTCAATTTTTTTTTTTTTTTCATGTAGTTGTCCTGTTGCTCCAATACGCTAACAGAAAATATTTTCATTTACCACTAAATTATTTTGGGAAATTTAAATAACTCTGTATGTTCACATGTACTTCTAGACTTTATTCTTGTCTATTTATCTGTAAGTCTTAGGCAGCACAATAAAGCAAGAAAACAAAATAAGAGGAATACGGATAGGAAAGAAAGAATAAGAGCTGTCCCTGTTTGCAGATGACATGATGGTTTATATAGAAAACCCCAGGAATCTAAAAACACTTTATTCAAGTTTGTAGAATAAAGGATCAACACAAAAATCAACCATATTACTATATGCTAGCAACAAAACATGTGGAAACCAAAATTAAAAACTCAACACTATTTGCAATTGCTCTAAAAAATGAACATTTAGGTATAAATCTAAGAAGTAATGAACATGGAAATGTGGATTTTCCAGGGTCTGTGAGACAAGTCTAATAGTGGGATGCTCTAGAGATGGAACTTTATGAGACACCTTAAATATGATCTGCTCCCAGTGGTTTGCAAGACCACTGGTTTTTCAGGCTACCACAAAGCAGGGAAAGGGAGATGATTGTAGGTCAAGCTAAAACACTGCAAACCCTCTTATCCTTACTTAGGTTCAGTCATTTTTCTTCAATAAACTCTCATCAGATTGCTGAAAATCTGAAAATTAATTTCCAGAGTTATTATGAAGAAGTAAATTTATGGAGGTCTTTACTCACCATTCTGCAATACCTGACTTTTTACGTACTTTTTTGCAGCTTCATGTGAGTCTATAATTATTTCACAATAAAATGTTAAAAAAAAAAATACAAGATAATCCAAAACATAAAATCATTTTAAAAGCATGGAAGAGTTGGTGAGATATAACATATTAGGTAACTGTAAGTGAAGAAAGAAACTCAGAGATAAGTGGAACATTGCTTTTGCCTGAAATATCTTTCCAAATCTGGTAGAAGTGAGCTGCAGTTTAATAGTTTCATAATGTATAATAAAATAAAACCCAGAGCCTGACTAAAGGAAGGATCTAATAAGCTACTCCAAAGGTCTATATGCTGAGTGTGAATGTAAACAAGAATTAAGCTTGCCTAACCCGTTCTCCATCCTAGAGAATTGCGAGAAAACATGCCTTGGTGCAGAGCATAATGTGCAAGCACATTTTACTGAGAAGTAAAATGACAATCTGTACTTGAATTCACTGCCTCTAACAGTTTTAAATATAACCACAAATTATTTGATATGCCTCTGTTGAAGAGGTAAAATCTAATTACCCTCATCTTGACTATGGACTGGATTTATTGACACACTTAACAATAAATAGAATAAAGTACAGTTGATGGTATGTGACTTCAAAGTCCAGGTATAAAAATTCTTCCTCTTTTCTCTCTCTTATATTGCTTGCTGTGAGGGAAGTCAGATTCTACATTGTGAGCAACTCTATGGAGAGGTACCAGTTAAATGGAAATAAGCCTCCAGCCAACAGCCATGTGAGTGAGCTTTCTTGTAAGCAGATTTGCCCAGTCAAACCTTCAGATCAGTGTAGCCCCAGCCAACATCTTGACTGAAACCTCATGAAAGATTCTGTGCCTGACCACTCAGCTAAGTTGTTCCAAGATTATTGACTCTCAGATATATTGTGAGCTGGTAAATGGTGTGGCAATATGTTACAAGCAATAGATACCTAATACACAACCCAAATGTTTGTTACTCAAGTGGTTCAAAAAATCTTAAGTTGTGAATTAACGTGTTTATGCCCTGTAGATCTCTATTTTCCTAATAGGAAGAAGTGAAATTCTCACGGAATCAATACATTTTCATTTCAGGTCTCAAAGAACTCACATAAATATTACTTATAAAATAAAATGAACAATTTAATATAAAATATTTCTAAGCCACAAGGAAATCAGACCTAGATTGAAAACATATATTAAGAACGCAGTAAATCTATGTGTAAGGATGGAATTAAAAGATACAGAAATAGGGTGAAAATTATTAATGCTTTTTTTTTAACAAATAAAAAAATTACCATCAAGATTTTAAAAATATATATAACATTAAGAAAATTTCACTGGGCAGCCTTAGTTGGCACATACATATCCAGTCTCTTGCTGTTTTTTATTTGTTATTTTAAGCACATTGACAGTGAAAGGGCTTTTTAGTCCTCCCTTCTTATTTTTCACATTTCAGGAATCAGTGTGTTTGACACACACATGGTTTAGATGGACTGAAGAGTAAAGGATTTAGATTTATGAGGGTGAGGAAGCTTTGGAACCCAAAGTAGCTTAATGGTATTGTATTATTGCTATTTTTAAAGAAATTTTTTGAAGTTCTGAACATGTAGGTAATTAATTATAAAGCCTCTAAATAATAAATAAAATTTTACGCAAACCAATTGTATTGCATTTTACATAACCCAGTTTGTAACAATGACTTTAATGGATGCAAATTATTTTCTCTATTGCTATCAGGTAATTGGGGCATCCACTGTAAGTGTGTTTTATAATTACTGGCTGAGGATTCTTTCCATGTTTATTCTGAGACCTAAATCTCTTATTGGTAATTAAAGAGATAAGGTTTGCACACCATCTGGCTCAAGCACCTCAATTTACAAACGAAGAAATTGAGATCCACAGATATTGAAGAACTGCCCTATTAGCATTAAGAGCTAGAGGTAAGTGTTCTGACTTTCCATCCAAAGTTTTTGGCACTATTTTGCAATGTCTGCAGTTAACAATAATTTTTGCACTGATAGGGAAGAGGCACTCATAAGTTTCCAAGGTCCAGATGGACTTTTATGCACTAGAGACTTGGTCTCAAAAGATAAGACACATTCTCTTCTACACACACGATTGCATATGTGATTGTGTGAATGTATGTAACCCAGTGGCAGGATAGGACAGGTTAATAATGTGACAACTGTACCAAAAACATTCTATGACAACAGCAAGAAGCATATTTGCAATGAGGACCTCATTAACGGTTCCTCCATTTAATTAAGGGTACTAAGATTTTGAAAATAAATTAATTCTCTCTCTAGGATAGATGACAATGCTGCTATTTTAAAAATGAGAAAAATGAGTTAGGAATTTAATTGGAGGAACTTATTTTATAAGCTTCATAATTTTTAAAACATACAATACCTCAAATGTTTGAAGATGAAGATTTAACAATGATTCCTCTTTTTTCAGGTATGGATCCTATACTTGTAGATGTATAGTTTTTTTCTTATCTTACTTAATCTAATATAGTAATACTTAAAAATATTTTAAGTATTTTGATACTTAAAAATATTTTAAGTATTTTGATACTTAAAATACATCAAAAACCTAATTTCTTCCTAGCTGGGAATCTGGGTAAGTTACCTTATCTGCACAATGGGAGAAATAATTGGACTAGCATTTAGGGTGTCTGCAAATAACTGTTAATACATGCATAGTGTTTAAGCAGTGCCTGCACCTACTTATCCCTATATGTGTTATGCATATTTGTTATTATGAAGATGTAATAGATGAGTCACATATATTTCAAAATCATTAATATATATAAAAAAAAGGCAATGGTTCCTGGAGGGGGACAGAAATAGAGAATATACTATGCATTATTGGACAAGAGAGTTTCATAGATCTTCCTGTAATCTTGCTCTACCTCTAAGAAGCATGTAGATACAGATTGATCAGAAGTTAGAACACAATATTAAAATAATGAGACCTTAGTCTGGTAGTAAAGATAAGTTGAAGAGCACCTCAACTCCAACAAGAAAAGTGGCTAGATTCTGAAATTATAACACAGACAAAAAAATCAACTTATTTCTGCTCTGATACACTTGGTATTGCTATGAGTCAGAATCAGCTAGGTGGCAGTTGGTTGCCTGACAACTATACTTTTTAGCAGCAATAGCCCAAGAAGCCTCACTTCTGCCTTTGACATCTCATTCTGGAGCTTCTAACTAGTAGACTCCAATTCACATCTAAAATCCTGACTGCAAGTTTTCTAGCCTTCTGCAGAACAGAAAGAATACAAGAGAAATTTTTTTAAATGGTTGCCAAGTGCCGACCATATCCACAATAGGCTCCTCTTACATTATTACTGTGTATCCCTGTTACCATTACTTTACTTGCCACTATATACAACAGACTATTTGTATACTGATTTATTTACTTATTTATTTTGTATTGTGTGTCTGCTAGCTCCTTGGAAATCCTATGGGGCATTTCTACTCTGTCCTATAAGGCCGCTATGAGTCAGAATTGACTTGATGGCAATGGGTTGTGTTTTTGGTTTGACCTATAGACGGTCCATTGATGTAAGTAATCTGAAGCATCAGGCATTATTTCTCAGTGGGTTTAAAATACAGTTTATTCATTAATTTGTTTTAAAAAATGTAGAAACTTCTCAACCTATGTAAGTCTCACTGACTTGTCTGAAAATCAGGCTAATAACAAGGAATGAATTATGCCTATCCTCCTCTGTCTTTCTCCTGTATCAGCAAGTTTATGTTATGTATAAGGTCTGAAATTATTGGCATGGGACAAACAAGCTCTGAGTGTATGGTGTTCATAACTAGACTAAGACTCCAAAGGCCTCTGTTGACATTGGGGTTTGAGGCAACACATATCAAATATGTCTTCATTATCACTCTCAGGTTTAAACTGCTTAGATACTACACACCAGAGAGGGCCTAGGGCACCAGCCTCATTTCAGGAAGAATTTTATCCGGAGACTTACTTACCACAGTACCGGCAATGATGGTGGAGCCTGGGAGGGAGGCAACTGATGCCTCCTTTCATTCCTGAGCCAATGACAGGTCCCAACTCAGTGCAATAGAAGTCAACCCAGCCATAACCTACTACCTATACTCTTCTGATGCTTAAGACCCTACCTTCCCAGGCTGTTCTTCCAGCCCTCAAAAGAATTGTCTGCAGGGAGTGTCTAGGTATGTGGGTGGTAGGGATGGGGAGATTAGTTAGGATTTGGTAACAGTACCTATATATATCTTTTATCTTTCTTCGATATACAGATGAGGAACTGACACAGGTTTGGTTGCTCTCTGGGCTGAAGGGTCTCAGGCTCAGCTCATGCTCCTGTCATAGGACTCTTCTAAGGACAGAGTCTCACCTTCCAGGATGCAGTGTTCTCCCTGGCAAAGACTTCCAGCTTTTTAGTGGCTCCTAAATTGTAATCAACTTCTTCTGCGAGGAAAAAAAAAAAACTATGTTTCAGGGAAAATTTAGAAACACTATGAAAATGGAGAACATTGAGGGGAAGGGAGAGGATAAATCATTTTCTATTCTCAAAATACAATGTGGTTTGGAATTGGAAGTTGAGATTGTGAAGAAATACTGAGAGGGAAAACTGCTCTCTGTTCCTAGGGAGACAGGTCCCAGGAATAGCTCAAATTTCCCTTCCTCCGAAGGGTGGAGCCTGATATTACAGCCTGTAGAGGCCCCTTGTTGATTGTTCCCATTCTAATTCAACCCCTGATCTTCTACACTCCTCATCTCAAGTGTCCTACTGTAGCTCTCTCCACTAACACTGGGGCCCTGGTAAGAATGATCCCTTCTGGTAAATTTTCCTTAAGTTTCCTCCAGGAAGCATAGCAAAGGATACTCTTTCTGGTCCAGGAATGCATCATTCAAGCTCTCTAGATCCTACTCTTCATGTGGGCAGGAGGAGCTGTGGACAAGAAAACAGTTGAGCCTGAGAAATAAGTGTCTAGGAGGCTAACTTAGTTTAATGGAGAGAGTGGCCAGTTTTGCCATCTGACAGTGTACTCTGTCTCTTCTCAGACAGAAACAAAATTCTCTCCAGAATATCTGGGCTTTCTTCTTCTTAGGAAATTGTAAAGCACCTACAAATTTTAGAGAACAAAGAAAACAAACTAGAGAATCATGATATATGATGTTCTTACAGGTTGTGATTTGCATTAATATTATATGAAATTGATTTAGAAAACCTGACATGATCTTTATTATAATATATTCATTTTCCAGCTTGTCTAGTTAATATATTTACACATATTTTTTAGATGGTATCTAAATTTCTTTTCTTTGTCACTATGCCTATGCTATAGAATGCTACAGGTGGACTTGACCTATATAAAATTCATTCCGTCTAGCTATATTGTGGCCCATGTCCTTGACTATTATTGTAGTAAGTTAATAAAAATTTCCTAGTGAACTCCCCAAAGTGACTCTCCCAAACATCTTTCTCTTTCTTTGATTTCCAATTACTATAGGTTTCCACCCCAGCACAGCCCACAGTCAGTAGAGAATACCTCTCATTTTGGAGAAATCCTATCATACAACACATATTTGTCCTGTTCTCTAACTCCATACAACTCTTTATTTATACTTGTGTTCTCATCTCCGTTATGGTATTATATGAAAACTTTTATTAATGTCTATCTTTTAAAGTTAACTGCTCACTAGAATGAATTCCTATGCTCTAGATGCCATTTCTTCCTAAAAGACCTTGATCCTATATTTATGCCTTTCCAGCATCATTAATCTTAATATCTCTCTAGTCCAACTCCTCTGCTGTCATGTATATTACTGCCCGTGTTATGTTTTAAACATCACTTTTATCATGTTACTCCCGTCTCAAAACCCTTCAAACACTATTTCCTTCAATAGCTTCCATTTTTCTCTCAAGCCTTCTATATTTTCATCCCGCATCTCTATTAAGTCAGCTGTATTTTTAAAAAAATATTTCCCCAAACACAGTTTCTATTATAATTGAGCTAGTATCCACAATGACTCATAAATACACCATATTCACAGTACATAGAATATGGTGGGCATTACATACTAGTTTGAAAAGTAGATGAAAGCAAGTTCATTCTTGTTTCCATAAATTCAAGTTGCTTCTCACATCTGAATTAGAATTTTCTCATCCCTTAGGCTATGAAGGGGCCCTGGTGGTGCAGTGGTTAAGAACTCAGGCAGCTAACCAAAAGGTAAGCAGTTCAAATCCCCCAGCCATTCCTTGGAAACCCTATGGGGGACTTGTACGCTGTCATATAGGGTTGCTAAGAGCCCGGGTGAACTCAATGACAATGTGTTTGGTTTTGTTGCTTTTTTTTTAGGCTATCAAAATCTGTTTTGTGAGTCTAACTTTATATCTACTTCCTTTATGAAGCCATATTTAAGTATTCAAGCCTTTATTCACTTTGCTTTGAATATTTTAGTAAACATAGACTTTACCAAACAATATCTCATTAGTCAGGGTCTGTATAAGTTAAAAAACAAAAACAACTATTTGAAGTGGAAAGGGAGAAACAGGTTTAATAAAGGAAAATATGTGTATACCAAATTGATAGAAGGTAGAAAGAGAAGACTTTCCATTGACTGGACTTCTAAGGATGATATATAGAAAAAATACCACTAAACTCAAGGACTAGGAATATTTCTAACTCTGCCACAAACAAGAGAAATAGAAAGTCCGTGCACCTTTGACTACAGGGACTCTCCACACCAGCTGTAAGCTGGTCATGAGAAAGTTCCCACACAACTATTGGCTGCATTTCCTAGATCCACATCAAAGTCTGCATCTCAACACCCATGCTAGATACAAAGATGTCTGCTAATGTGACTACAGAAAAACCAAATGCCCCATGATATTGTTTGTCAGCTAAAATAAAATAATCAGCTACCGACTCCGGCAAGATGGCGGTCTAGGCAGAAGCACCACGCCGTCCCTCCACAACAAAGATCCGAAAAACTAAGCCAAACAGAGAATCAACAATCCTGAAACCCTAGAACATCAAATG
>NW_004444165.1:3019864-3027379 GCF_000243295.1 Trichechus manatus latirostris | reverse complement strand
AAAAAAAAAAAAAAAAATAATCAGCTAAATGCTGTCTTTTGCCGCAGTTTTGCCAAAGTATGTATGAATTTATCCAGTCGGCTGAGCTTTGATAACATGGAATTTTAGTTACAAGAGATTCTGAGGAATTGAATTTTTAGCCTTTCAGTCTATGCAGTACAGCAAGAAGGGGGATGGATAACGGGTATCAATCCACTGCATCCATGTCAAGTGGATTATATTGTATTATTTTCCTATTTAATGAATAATGATTTTATGTTCCCAAATATATAATTACCTGATAAATGGCTAATTGAGATGGCAATATTTTCTAGAAAAACACATTACTAAGTGAATTAAGATTTGGTTCTAATGATCCAGTTCCCCACCATTGTGTGTGTGTCTGTGTGTGTGGCGGGGGTGGTTTTTTGTTTAATCCTGCTGGCAGTCACTTTGCTTCTTTAGGTCACTTATAATTTGAGAAGATTTTACTAGATAATATCTCGGATCCTCTCTCTGCTTAATAGTCCATGACTGATTGAACTATGTACTCTTTCAAGTAGACAACTCCTTTGCTTGATGGAAGAAAATTATGTTTGAGTATTAAATATGCACTTGTGTGTTTCACCTAAAAAGAAACTAGAGGAGAGAATTCAGATTTACACAACATTGATATTTTTCTTTTTCTCTGAAGAGTGGTCGACTGGACATACTTTTATTCTTTCTAATGATAGGTAGAGACTTGGCGTGCCTAGTCTAACTGCTGTTTTTAAGACTTTAACAAGTTATGTGCAACACTCACAGTAAAAACTGTGTCCATAAATCCAATTCTACATGACTTAGAGATGGTCAATATCATTCTGACTTTTCTCCAATACAAAATAACACTCTCTTGACTTGCTTTTTCACACTATGCTCTCAGCCATCGATCCCCACTTAGAATGATGGATCTCCTCTATGTTTTGCTATCACTAGCAGCCAGTCTTTAAACAGATGGGACTCCAGTCACTCCCTGTGGATGGTCTCCCTGAATAACTACCTGCCGGCTAAGGGTAACTAGATTTGGAAACTGATGCCTATATTATTGTACAATAAGATAGTTTGTCTCCAGCTCTATAGTGATGCTGAGAATAAACTTGGATATACAAAGAAACACATTTAAAGTGGCAGTTTCTAATATGCACTGTTTCTGATTTCACCTGGACTGGTATAATTGGAAATTTTTATTTGTTTTTAAATCAGTCCTTGGTTAACTCCACTGCTAAATCTTCTAAGGAACTAAGCAAGAACTATCTACTGCAGATAATTATTTCTTCCTTAAGCCCATACAAAACAGCCAACCTTGTTAGCAAATGATGCTTAAAATAAAATCTTGATGAGAAATCTTATAAAATGTATTACACATTTGAATGTAGATTTCTGTCAACACTCCCATCATGCATACATGCAAACTTCCTTTGTTCAAAACTCTTTATGGGTAAGGAAGGGTACTTAACAGTGCTTTTACCAATTCAAAATTAACTCTGATATCCTGGCTGATCAAATTTTACTATAGAGGTGAAAGATGATGTTTCTCTTGTGTATCTCTTTTATACAGGAAGAAACTTCTTTCCTAGAGTTTGTCATTTTTATTTCATTTCTCAGGACACGTTTGAATTCTCTGTCTTGCACTGTTCACCTAACTTTTTAGGGCCTGACTTCTGCTCTTGTCTTAGCAGAATGCATAGGATATCTGTGTTTATAGTTCCCTTGTATTTCCAGTTTCGTGTTGCTGAGATTCTGTACTTCCAAATTATGATGTTCAGACTAATGGTGTAATCTGACACCTTAAACCACCCAGAGTCAGATTTTCCCTGCCCCGTTTGCACAGAAGGGCCAGCTGTGACCGCTAATTGACCTCAGCAGAGGACTCAGCAACAGGTGGAATGAATTAGAAGGAAAATCATCACCCAGACCCTATTCTGAAGCAAGAAGTCCGACAAGAACCACATCACCTCCTCTTTCATGGCCCCCTTCTAGAATTTTCCCTCCCTAGTATGTCTGTGTGGCCACCATCTTCCAACCCAAATCACAATATAAGCCCTGCTTCCCCATAGCTTGGAGAGCCGGTTCTTAGGAACTTTCCCCCATGTCCTTGCTCTGCGCATTGTAATAAAGTTACTTTCTCTTTCTCAAAGACTGGTGTCAAGATAACTGGCAAATCTGAGTCCACTGGACAAGGAGAAGGACCCACATTTCCGGGTTCAGTAACAATAGGTTTGCATATCAAATGTCATGCACATACACACGTGCACATTTGGGGTAGGTACATATCTATTCCTACACCTTCAAAATCAACCACATTTCAAAAGATTTTATTAAGTTTATAAAGTTAAAATCAAAATTATTGTATAATTAGAATTGATCATGTTCTTTTTTTTGTTCCTATTATAAATAATGTTAGGTTATTCATATCAGAATACTTACGTGAATTACATTTAGTATAACAAAAATTCTCTAAAAAGAAGTATAATAAATAACTAAATACTTAGATTTATTTTTTATGTTGTATTTTCTTTTAGATTCATCTAAATTGCCTCTTATATTCAGTACTACTCTCAAGGAGTTATATGTTTTTGAGGTCAAAATATTCTTTTTAAGAAACTTAACAATATCAGCACATATGAAAATGAATCCATATGAATACTTTCATGAGTAAAGTAGAAAAGACCACAAAAAATACCTTACATTCTTCTTTTAACAAGAAGAGAAGTGACATAACTTAAACTCATTCTTACTTTGAAGACCTTAATCTAAACTGAATTCTGGAAACCCTTTTCATCAATACCTCAGGCTTTAACTATCAATTTCATTGTTGATTCTTTCTCCTCTCAAGAAAATAGTCTTTTGCACTTTAAAAAAGTGAAATAATCAAAGAACAATTTATTGTAGTATGTTGGGTTTTTTAATTTTAGTTTTTGAATAATTATTTTTTTGCATCAACATATTCTATTTTCCTATAATTTATTTTACATATATCAATTGTGCTAAATGTAATTCTATAGATTGAAATTTGTAGGACCAACTTGAGAGATTTTAATGAGGAATTTCTATGTTATGCCTACCATAGTAGAAATATAGAGACTCACAGGGATATTACAAGTTAGGAATTAACAACTCTATCAACACTTACGAATTTCTTCAAGTAAAGACAGGCTGTCTTAAGATATCACATAGAAAAAGTATAAATGTGAGCAACCAAATTTATTATTTTTACATTAATGAAAGTTTTTTATCTTTTTTCCTGTAGCCTTAATTCCCTATTTGATGGCACATTATGTAGTAAACTATAAATATTTATGTTTTCTCTGCATTCAACTACCAAAACCAAACCAAACCCACTGCCATGGAGTCCATGCCGACTCATAGCAACCCTATAGGACAGAGTAGTACTGCCTCACAGGGTTTCCAAGGAGTGGCTGGTGTATTTGAACTGCTGACTTTTGGTTAGTAGTCAAGCTCTTAACCACTGCACCACCAGGGCTCCACACTCAACTAAGAAACATGGAAAATAATAGAATAAAAAATAAAAATAAATGTTGGTCTGAAAAAAATTCCATTCAGAAAACACATATTATTTCAAAACATACCAATAAAAAATTTCCTTCAGATAAGTCTTTAAAAAAAAAAAAAAGGTAAAATGAAGAAAATTCTCATATCTTTACTATTTGAAAGAATTATATCTGAAACTTACCAAGAAATGTACTTCAGTATGCAGCCTATAATTCAAGGACATTATTATGTTCTTTCAAAAGAAATAAGACTATGATGACTGCTGCAAACATTAGAATGTCTTCTATTCTTGACTTAGAAATATGGCAACTTATCAGAAACAGTTCTCTTCATTAAAATACTGAGAAAAATTAGTAAATCCCCGTACCTCATCATGCCTTTCTTGACTATGTTAAACAATATCATCTTTCCTATTCTTATATATATTTCAAAATGTTATTAGTTTAAATTTAATATATCATTTACATTTCTCTTAAAGTAAAAGTACACATGATTGCGGGGCTAAGCAATTACAAAACAACAACAAACACTATACCACAGCATATTTCAGGATTTCTGGTGTCCTGCCTGGGCATCACATCTACTTCAAAAAGTCTGTGAACATCTTTGGAATCTTTCACCTAGGAATTGACCTCTGATAATCATTCCTTAAAAGAACACTATCCAATAGAAGTATAATCTGAGACACTTACGTCATTTTTTCACTTACTTTGGTGTTGTGGTTGAGCATATACACAGCAAAACATACACCAATTCAATCGTTTTTACACGTACAATTCAGTGACATTGATTACATTCTTTGAGTTGTGCAACCATTCTCAAAGAATGTAATCCCTTTCTGAGTTGTTCTTCCCTGATTAATATAACTTAATGCTCCCTAAGTTTCCTATCTAATCTTCTGAGTTTCTGATGTCACTTTGATCCCATACAGATAGTTCTTAAAAGAGCATACTGTTCAAGGCAAACATTTTTTACTAGTTAAGCTATTGTTTGGTTTTAAGAAGACTTCAGGGGGTATTTTTGATATAAGCCATAAAGATTATCTCAGAGCAATAGTTTCAGGGGTTCATCTATCCTCCATGGCTCCAGATAGCCTGCAGTCCATGATAATTTAAAATTCTGTTCTGAATTTTCCCTATTTTGATGAGAATTCTTCTATAGAATATTTGATCAAAATGTTCAGTAATGTTAGCTGGCCACATCCAGTTCTTCTGGTCTCATGGCAAAGGAGGCAGTTGTTCATGAAGGCAATTAGCCACACATTCCATATCCTCCCCCATTCCTGACTCTCCTTCTTCCTCTGTTGCTCCAGGCGAATACAGACCAATTGTCTTGCCTAGAATGGCCTCTTGCAAGCTTTTATGATCCAGGCATTATGCAAGGAACTAGGAAGTAGAATGGAATCACTAAAAACATTATTAGGCCAATTAACTGAGATATCTCATGAAACCATGACCCTAAACCTCCAAATCAAGGAATCAAATCCCATGAGGTTTTTGGGTCCTTTTTAATTTCTGAGAAGCCGTAATTAAACATGTAAAAATAAATAGGTAAAATTAATTTTAATAATATACTGAACCCAACATATTAAAAATATTTTTATCTCAAGAAGTATAACATAAAATGTTTTATAGTACTGTCTTTGAAATTAATTTTGTTTTATGCGTGCAGCTTATCTTCAGATGCTAAATTTTTATAAAATATTTAATCTATATTTAGATTTCATAAATTTACATTTAAAAAAATAACTTCACATACCTGAGTTGTTTCAAAGATAGCTCAAAGTTTTCCAATAGGTGAATCAATAACCAAAAAATATTTTTTCTCTATAATATTTATATCCTCTTGGACAAAATAGGTTCTTCTTTGTTTTTAGAAAATTGGTTTGACTTTGAAGCAAAAGTACATCATTTCCAAAACTACACCTTTCAACGTTAAATAAGATTACTAACCTTTCTGTCAACTCAGTAGTATTAACATTAAATTCAAAGAGGTATTTAACAAATTAAAATCAATTCTAAATTTCTAAATATCAGCAAGTTATTGTTTTAAATTTTTTTGTACAGTAGTTTTGCAGCCATTTGATACAACACTGTCAAATACAATTAGCATCTTCTGCATATTTATTTTTATTAAAATAACATGGGAGTCGTCATTATAGATTCATATTTGAAGCCCTGGTGGCGCAGTGGTTAAGAGTACGGCTGCTCACCAAAAGGTCGGAAGCTTGAATCCACCAGCTATTCCTTGGAAACCCAATCAGGCACTTCTACTCTGTCCTATAGGGTCGCTATGAGTCAGAATCAACTCAATGGCAACGAATATGTATGTACGTATTGTGACAAGTTTCAATTTGAACATAATCTACCTAGATTACAAATAGGATGTTTTGTTTGTATGTTTTTTTTTTCCTTCTTACACAGTATTTCGTTCACATGCATTGTGGTATCAGTGTAAAAATACAAATTATTTGGCCATTTTTGGATCTTCACTCAGTGAATATTGGCAAGCATTTTTCTTGTTTCAAGAAAATCTCTAGTCAGAGATTTTAAAAAAACAAAGTTGCCTTCAAGCCTATCCTGATTCATGCTGATCCTGTGTGGAGATGACACTACAGGAAATCTGTGTGAAACTCTTACACCACTCAAGCAACAAGCATTGGCAAAGTATACTATATTATTAAATCCATTGTCTGCCATTTTTTGAGCAATTCCTTAGACTGATGACTGATAACTTTTGCTTGAATATGGTAAACGATTTTAATAACTATGCAATATACATGACTTTTCATGAAGTTTGCCTCAATAAACTGAGTACAGATATAGTCAATGTGCTTCTTATAGTGGAAGAAAGCAATAGGAAAAACATTGAACTCTAGGTTTGAAATTTCAATAAATCTGGAAACTTGACTAATACAGCTGGCGCACTGCTCATTGTAAATAATTTCTTCATAGCTAGCAGAAACTCTTCTTTAACATATATTAAAGATTCAACAATATGTATGATACAAGTTCGGTAATTTAGGCCACAGATTAACAGCAACATTTCTTTCTTTGTAAAACTGGAGACAAAACATAGCCAAAATATTACTTAGGGAATGTCTTTATATGTCACGTGTCCTTTAAAGCTGAAGAAAAATGTTTACTTTTTTTTTTTAATTGTGGATCAATTGATCTTTGATATTGTTGAAAAATCTTGTAGCTTATGGACAATTGTTTGACAGCCTAATTAAGATTTTTCACATTTATAAACTATCTTTTTAAATTCTTTTCTCATATGTTTCTTAGGCTGGGTTCTCTAGAGAAACAAAACCAGTAAAACATAAAAATATATAGAGAGACAGATTTATATCAAGGAAACGGCTCATGTGATTGTAGAGGCTGGAACATCCCAAGTCCATGGATCAGGATAGAGGCTTTTCTTGATTAATGTAACCGCAGGTGCTGGAGAACCAAAGATCAGCAGATCATGGAGAGCTGAGCTCTTGCTCACAGGCAGTGAAGTTTAATTAATCCCAAAATCTGTAGATAAATTGACAGCTCAAGACCCAAGAACCAGAGGTCAGATGAACAGAAGGCAGCCGCAGGATCCCCAGCGAGCAAAAAGCCAAAACATCTGCGTATATTTGGATGCAGGCCACACCCTCAAGGAAACTCCTTGTCAACTGGTTGGCTACTCACAGCAGATTCCATCATGGGAATGATCACATGTAAACTCTGAGAATCATGGCCCAGACAAACTGACACACAATCTTAACTGTCACAGTTTCTAAAAAATTAAAATAAAATAATTTCTTAAATTACCTCTCTAAAAATTATATTCTATTTTGTGAAGGATATCAGTTATTTTACAGATGATCAAAGCTACAAGCTCAAATTGTGTTAAAATTCATTTTAAAAATATTTATGAGCATTTGACTCTGATTTCAGGCAACTAATTTTATTTATTATTATTATTTTTTTTTTAATATTTTATTGTACTTCA
>NW_004444165.1:2988680-3010113 GCF_000243295.1 Trichechus manatus latirostris | reverse complement strand
AGGATTGTTGATTCTCTGTTTGGCTTAGTTTTTCGGATCTTTGTTGTGGAGGGACGGCGTGGTGCTTCTGCCTAGACCGCCATCTTGCCGGAGTCTCGGGACAATTTATTCTTGTAAGTTTTAGTTCATAATCACATACAAACATATAACTTCATTTGGACAGAAAAGTTTGCTATATTTGAGTTTGATAAATTCTAATGCTGAAGCCAGTAGTTTAAGGAAATTAGTTCCTCAGTTTTAAAATTAATCATGAGTATGTTCTCAGATTTATGAGTAATTTATATTCATAAAGAATGTATTTTATTTGTGGGCCATGCTGTGTGAAAATGAAAAAGAACAGGGTCTGTGTAACATCATGCCTTTTTCCCCAGTAATATACCACATCATTCTTGTGGCTCAAATAGAGAGGTAAAGGCATGCACATCATCATCAAATTGCCACAAACCTTAGAAAAAATAATAATATATTATTATTTTTCAGGGTCTGAAAAAATGTTAAAGTGAAGAGTTTTTTAAAATAAATATAGCAAAAAGCCCCTCTCTACCTTTACCAGTTACGTAAGAAGACAATTTAACAGATTTTTTTCCTCTCACAGTGTGGAAAGTTGCCAAGTAAGGAAGATAATGTAGCAAAGAACAAATATTTATCTTTGTAAATAAAAATAAACCTAAACGTTTATTCCGTAGGTTCTTTGACATTTAATTTGGTGACTCTTAATTTGCATGTAAAATTCATAATGCAATATTCTGTAATTTCTTATTAACTAAGTTGCTGTATAAGTAGGAAAGAAACTATAAAGAGAAAAAAATGTGAAAGAGTGTCAAATGAAAAACATTTGAGGAGAGTGTCAAATGAAAAATGTGAGGAATGTATAAAATATTTCAAAATGTTCTATGAACCATGGATTTTATTTATTAATTTTTTTCAGAATTTGAAATAAGAATTGCATTTATGAGATTTACTTTGACACAAATGATCAAAAGTATTTATGAGATTTGACTTGATAAAATTGATTGTTTTGATGAAACCTAAGAAATATTATTTCAGGTACAGTAAGAAAATGTGGAAATTAAACATTCATAACTATAACGTCTCCTAAAGTATTCCATTTTATGAAGTCATGTTTTTAAACTATAAGACTCCACAATAAACAATATATTAAATAAAGCATATTAAATACTTAAAGCTTTTAAATAAAATTTAAATCTTAGTGTTACCCTTAAATAAATCATATTCTAAGATAGTTCTCATGTTTATATATTTTGTATGCCTAGTCAATCTAGATTCAAAGTGATTTATTGATAACTTTTATAGGAATTTTAATTTTTTTCAAAATAACGTGGAAGATCTTCCAGATAGATATTTTGAGGCTGTCAATCGGCATTTGTAGACATATTCAAATTGTTAAAAACAGAAGAGAAAAACACCATACCTTTAACTCATATTACTGGGCCTGTCTAAGAGTAGGGCCAAAAGCAGCATCATAGAAACTATGAGGCTGAAAACATTCCCTTGAGAACAGGAACAAGACAAGGATGCCCTTTATCTCCACTCCTATTTAACATTGTGCTGAAAGTCCTAGCTAGAGCAATAAAGCAAGAAATAGAAATAAAGGGCATCCAAATTGGTAATGAAGAAGTTAAACTGTCCCTGTTTGTGGATGATATGATACTATACATAGAAAACCCTAAAGACTCAATGAGAAAACTACTGGAACTAATAGAAAGATTCAGCAGAATAGCAGGATACAAGATAAACATACAAAAATCAGTTGGAGTCCCATACACCGATAAAGAGAACGATGAAAAGGATATCAGGAAAGCAATACCATTTATAATAGCACCTAAAAAAACAAAATACTTAAGAATAAATCTAACCAGGGATGTAAAAGACCTATACAAAGAAAACTACAAAACACTACTGAAAGAAACCCAAAGAGATGTACATAAATGAAAAAACATACCATGCTCATGAATAGGTAGACTCAACATTGTGAAAATGACAATTCTACCCAAAGAAATTTACAAATACAATGCAATCTCGATCCAAATACCAACAACGTTCTTTAAAGAGATGGAAAAACTAATCATTAACTTTACATCGAAAAGGAAGAACCCCAGATAAGTAAAACTCTATTGAAGTAGAATAAATTAGGAGGACTCAAACTACCTGACCTCAGAACCTACTATGCGGCTACAGTAGTCAAAACAGCCTGGTACTGGTACAACTACAGATACATTGACCAATGGAACAGAATTGAGAACCCAGACGTAAATCCATCCCCCTACAGTCACCTGATCTTGGACAAGGGCCCAAAGTCCATCAAATGGGGAAAAGACAGTCTTATTAACAAATAGTGCTGGCAAAACAGGATGTCCATCTGCAAAAAAATGAAAAGGACCCATACCTCACACCATACACAAAAACTAATTCAAAATTGATCAAAGATCTAAATATAAAGCCACAAACTATAAAGTTCATAGAAGAAAAAATAGGATCAATGCTAGAGGCCCTAATGCAAGGCATTAACAGGATACAAACCATAACCAACAACATACAAACCCCAGAAGATAAGCTAGATAACTGGGATCTTCTAAAAATCAAACACCTATGCTCTTCAAAAGACTTCACCAAAAGAGTAAAAAGAGAACCTACAGACTGGGAAAAAATTTTTGGACAGTACAAGTCAGACAAAGGTCTAATCTCCATAATCTACAAGCAAATCCAAAACCTCTACACAAAAAGACAAATAATCCAATTAAAAAATGGGCAAAGGAAATGAACAGACTCTTCACCAGAGAAGACATTCAAGCGGCCAACAGACACACGAGGGAGTGCTCGTGACCACTACGCATTAGAGAAATGCAAATTAAAACCACAATGAGATACCATTTTACCCTGGCATTACTGGCACAAATTAAAAACACTGGAAATAACAAATGTTAGAGAGGCTGCGGGGAGATCAGAACTCTTACGCACTGCTGGTGGGAATGCAAAATGATACAACCATTTTGGAAAATAATCTGGTGCTTCCTTCGAAAGCTAGAAATAGAAATACCATAAGATCCAGCAATCCCACTCATAGAAATATATCCTACAGAAATAAGAGCTGTCACACGAATAGACATATGCACACCCATATTCATGGCAGCACTGTACACAATGGGAAAAAGATGGAAACAACCTAGATGCCATCAACAGATGAATGAATAAACAAACTATGGTACATACACACAATGGAATATTATGCAACAATAAAGAACAATGATGAATCTGTGAAGCATCTCATAACATGGATGAAACTGGAGGACATTATGCTGAGTGAAATAAGTCAATCACAAAAGGACAAATATTGTATGAGACCTCTACTGTAAAAACTCATGTAAAAGTTTACACAAAAAAGAAACTATCTTTGTTGGTTATGAGGGATGGGAGTGGTGGAGGGGAAACTAAATAGACAATAGATAAGTGGTAACTTTGGTGAAGAGTGAGACAGTACACAATACTGGGGAAGTCAGCACAACTTGTACAAGGAAAGGTCATGGAAGCTCCATAGACCCATCCAAATGACCTGAGAGACTGAATTGCTGGGCGGAGGGCTGTGGGGACCATGGTCTCGGGGAACATCTAGCTCAATTGGTGTAACACAGTTTATAAAGGCAATGTTCTACATTCTACCTTGGTGAGTAGCGTCTGGGGTCTTAAAAGCCTGTGAGTAGCCATCTAAGATACTCCACTGGTCTCACCCCTTCAGGAGCAAGGGAGAATGAAGAGAACAGGATACAAGGAAAAGATTAGTCCAAAGGACAAAGGACCACAGCTACCATGGCCTCCACCAGACTGAGTCCAGTACAGCTAGATGGTGCCCGGCTACCACCACTGACTGCTCTGAGTGAGATCACAACAGAGCGTCCTGGACCGAGCTGGAGAAGGATATAAAACAAAATTCTAACTTACATAAAAAGACCAGATTTACTGGCCTGACAGAGACTGGAGAAACCCCAAGAGTATGGCTCCCAGACACTGTTTTAGCTCAGTGGTGAAGTCACTTCCAAAGTTCACTGTTCAGCTGGGGATTGGACAGCCCCATAAAACAAAACCAGACTAATGAGGCACAGCGGTCCAGGGACAACGACAAGAAGACAGGAAGGGACAAGAAACCTGGTGATAGGGAACCCGAGTTTGAGAAGGGACAGTGTTGACATGTCGTGAGGTTGTTAACCATTGTCATAAGGCAATATGTGTACTGTTTAATGAGAAACTATTTGTTCTGCGAACCTTCATCTAAGGTACCAAAAAAAGAAAAAAAAAAAGAATTGTCTATGTGAGATCAAATTGACAACAGCAACTCAAAATTTTGATGGGAAGCCTAGGGGTCATTGAGTTGAAGATAATGGTGATGGAATAATTTGGAAAAGGATAGTTTGAATAGCAGCACAACTGGACGAATGTAATCTATGTCACTGAATTGTACATGTAGAAATTTCTGAAATGGTGTATCTTTGGCTATGTATATTTTCACCAAAAGAAAAAGGTCCTCCGAGGTCGAGAAGGGAGAGTGTTGACATGTCATGGGGTCATTAACCAATGTCATAGTACGTGTACTGACTGTTTAATGAGAAACTATTTTTTCTGTAAACCTTCACCTAAAGTATAATAAAAAAAAAAGAAACTATTCATCAGAAATGTACTACCAAGTATATCAAAGGAAGATGTTCTTTGCAGGTAACTCAATTATCCCAACAGCAATGGGTGAGTTCATACAATATGACTAGATCACCTCTTGGCATTTTCTTTTAATTAAGTAGTAGTCTGTTACATCAGGGATGTGGAATAGAATTCTCCAAGGTATATAACCAAAAGAATAATACTGGTCATTGCTCATTAATGAGACTTGCCCAGAACCAAACTTTTCAGGGTTGTTTTTCAAGGATACTTCAAACAATCCCATTAGAACAAAGGGAGGCCCTTATCCAACATCAAGTTCTCTTCTGGCACATATATCGTAGAATAGAACATCAGGGTTGGATCAAGGTTTGATGAATGACAGCATGATTAGTCAAAGGGAGTGGGCCAAAGAAGGCATTGTGACAACATTTATCAAAGAAGCATAAAAATGAAACAGATCAAAGACAGCTTTGGTTCCAAATACCCCCAGATGTATCTTAGGAACTGAGGGAGGCATCCTGAGCTTCCCAGATGAGTTCTTCACCTATATTTCCAATTAAGGATAAAAGTGTCATGTCACAGTTGTATTAATCTTCAATGAATATTACAAGGTTGATCCCAAAGAACCACATAGCATAGAATTCATAATTCAAATGGCACAAAGACTCAGAGAAGAATCAAAGTTTTTCCAGTTGCTTTTGACTACATTTAATTAAGTGAAAGACCATTTGTAATTTAACACATATTTGAGTAAGAAGGGACCTCCTGGTTGCATCTATCACCAGGGAGGAATGAGTTATTCTAAATTTCATGGGGAATAAGGTGAAATAAGCCAAAAGGACACTTTCTTAAGTAGGTGGAATTAACAGCCATAAGATTTTCAGAAGTTTTGTTACCACAGACTATGTAGAAACCCTTGTCCAAACTGGAAGTGAGCTCAAGATGCTTATCCTAAGAGTATAAAAATACACTCTCATAACTGTGTCCAATAACATTGAGGAAGAGAAGACAAACAGATTAGAAAGGCCTGGTGATCTGCTTATGAAAACGGAAATTTTATGGTTCACCACAGAACACGGTCTGACTTGTTTACTTTGGTCAAGCCATCAGGAGGAATCAGTTGCTGGGTGAGGACGTCATATTTGATGAAGAACAGAGCCTGAAAGAGCAAGGGAAAACCTCAGGGAGATGAATTGGCACAACAGTTGCAGTGAAGGATTTGAACATGCCAGAAATTATGAGGATGACGCAGGACCTGGTAAGGTTTCATTCTGTTGTACATAAGGTCATCATGAGACAGAGTCAATTTAATGGCAGCTATCGCTCCCTCTCACTCTAAATATGTATATATATATGTACACATACACGCACATATTTTTTTTCCTCCATGCGTCTGTCAGTTTGTCATACTGTGGTGGCTTACCTGTTGCTTTGATACTGGAAGCTATGCCACGGGTATTTCAAATACCAACAGGTTCATCCATGGTGTTCAGGTTTCAGCAGAGCTTCAAGGCAAAGACAGACTAGGAAGAAGGACTTGGTAGTCTAATTCTGAAAAAATTGGCCAGTGAAAACCTTATGAATACCAGCAGAACATTGTCTGGTATAGCGCCAGAAGATGAGCCCCTCAGGTTGGAAGACACTCAAAATACAATTGAGGAAGAGCTGCCTTCTCAAATTAGACTCAACCTTAATTACATGAATGGGGTAAAGCTTTCAGGACCTTCATTTACTGTGGTGGCACAACTCAAAATGAGAAGAAACAGCTGCAAACATCCACTTACATTCAGAACTTGGAATGTACAAAGTACAAATCTAGGAAAATTGGAAATCATCAAAAATGAAATTAAATGCATAAAGATCAATATCCTAAGCATTAGTGAACTAAAATGGACTTGTATTGACCATTTCAGATCAGACAATCATATGGTCTACTACGCCAGGAATGACAAATTGAAGAGGAAAGGTGTTGAATTCATTGTCAAAAAGAACATTTCCAGACGTATCCTAAAGTACAATGCTGTCAGTTTTCAAGGTCTATTCTGAAGTACAATGTGGTCAGTGATAGAATAATAACCATACACCTATAAGGAATACCAGTTAATACAACTATTATTCAAATATACTAACAAATCACTAATGCAAAAGGTGAAGAAATTGAAGATTTTTACCAACTTCAGCAGTCTGAAATTGATCAAACATACAATTAAGATGCAGTGATAATTACTAGTAACTGGAAACAAAGAAGAAAGATCGGTAGTTGGAAAATATGGCCTTGGTGACAGAAACAATGCCGGAAATCGCATGATAGAATTTTGCAAGAATAAAGACTTCTTCACTGCAAATACCTTTTTTCAGCAACTTAAAGGACAGCTATGCATATGGACCCCGCCAGATGGAAAATATAGGAATCAAATCGACTACATCTGTAGAAAGAGATGATGGAGAAGCTCAATGTCATCAGAGAACAAGGCCAGGGGCTGACTGTGGAACAGACTATCAATTGCTCATATGTAAGTTCAAGTTGAAGATGAAGAAAATTAAAGAAAGTCCACGAGAGCCAAAATACGACCTTGAATATATCCCACATGAATTTAGAGACCATCTCAAGAAAAGATTTGAAGCATTGAACGCTAATGATCAAAGACCAGACGAGTTGTGGAATGAAGTCAAAGACATCATACATGAAGAAAGCAAAACGTCATTAGAAAGACAAAAAAGAAAAGACCAAAATGGATGTCAGAAGGGAATCTGAAACTTGCTTTTGAACATAGAGTAGCTAAAGTGAAAGGAAGAACTGATGAAGTAAAAGAGCTGAAAAGATTTCAAAGGGCAGCTAGAGAAGACAAGATAAAGTATTATAATGAAATGTGCAAAGACCTGGAGTTAGAAAATCAAAAGCTAATAACACGCTCAGCATTTCTCAAGCTGAAAGAACTGAAGAAAAAATTAAAGCATTGAGTTGCAATATTGAAAGATTCTACCAGGAAAATATTGAATGACACAGGAAGCATCAAAAGAAGATGGAAGGATATGCAGTCACTGTACCAAAAAGAATTGGTCAATGTTCAACCATCTCAGGAGGCAGCATATGATCAAGAACCAATGGTAGTGAAAGAAGAAGTCTAAACTGCACTGAAGAGAATGGCGAGAAACAAGGCTCCAGGAATTAGAGGATTACCAATTGAGATTTTTCAGCAAACAGATGCAGTGTTGGAGGTGTTCACTCGTCTATGTCAATAAATTTGGAAGACAGCTTCCTGGCCAACAGACTGGAAGAGATCCATATTTGTGCTCTGTCCAAAGAAAGTTGATCCAACAGAATGCAGCAATTATCCAGCAATATCATTAATATTACACACAAGTAAAATTTTGCTCAAGATCATTCAAAATCAGTTGCAGCAGTACCTCCACAAGAACTGCCAGAAGTTCATTCCAGATGCAGAAGAGGATATGGAATGAAGGATACTATCGCTGATGTCAGATGGATCTTGGCCAAAAGCAGAAAATGCTAGAAAGATGTTTACCTGTGTTTTATTGACTATGCAAATGTATTTGATTGTGTGGATCATAACAAACTATGGATAACATTATGAAGAATGGTAATTCCAGAACACTTAATTGTGCTCATGCAGAACCTGTACATAAACCAAGAAGCAGTTCTTCGAATAGAACAAGGGATACTGCATGGTTTAAAGTTAGGAAATGTGTGCATCAGGGATGTATCCTTTCACCGTATTTATTCAATCAGTATTTTGAGCAAATAATCCGAGAAGCTTGACTCTATGAAGAAGAACGTGGCATCAGGATTGGAGCAAGACTCACTAACAACCTGTGATATGCTGATGACACAATCTTGCTTGCTGAAAATAAGGGGACTTGAAACGTTTACTTTTGACGATCAAAGGCTACAGCCTTCAGTATGGACTGCACCTCAACCTAGAAACAAAAATCCTCACAACTGGATCAATAAGCAACATCATGATAAAAGGAGAAAAGATTGAAGTTTTCAAGGATTTCGTTTTACTTCGATCCACAATCAACTTCCATGGAAGCAGCAGTCAAGAACTCAAATGTTGTATTGTGTTGGGCAAATCTGCTGGAAAAGACCTCTTTAAAGCATTGAAAAGCAAAAATGTCACTTGAGGACTAAGGTATGCCAACCCAAGCCATGGTATTTTGAATTACCTTGCATGCATATGCAAGCTGGACAATGAATAAGGAAGACTGAAGAAGAATAGATGCCTTTGAATTATGGTGTTGAATATACCATGGACTGCCAGAAGAACAAACAAATCTGTCTTGGAAGAAGTACAGCCAGAATGCTCCTTAGAAGTAAGATTGGCAAGAATTTTTCTCACTTACTTTGAATATGTCAACAGGAGGAACCAGTCCCTGTAGAAGCGCATCATGATTGGTTAAGTGGAGCTTCAGCAAAATAGAGGAAGACCCTCAACCAGATTGGTTAACACAATGGCTGCAATAATAGGCTCAAGCATAGCAAAGTTTGTGAGAATAGGGCAGGATCCCCAGTGTTTTGTTCTGTTGTATTTGGGATTGCTATGAATCAGCACCTAACAACAACAACATATATTTTTTACACGTAATAACTTTCTGTTCAAATCCTTTTCTGTGGCGTCTATTCTGACTCATAGCGACCCTACAGGACAGAGTAGAACTGCCCCATAGGGTTTAACACCACAAAGCCACATTGTGAGAGGATAGCTGTTATGTTACAACCTCTCTTATCCCTAATTCAGTCTTTTAACTGCCGAATTTTTAATTAGAAGCTGAACTTTTAACCACTGTTCCACCAGGGCTCCAATTTAGTCTTTGTCTACAAAATAATTATATATTTAAGGCTCAGTAGCAGTCTTACGATCAGAATTGATTAGCAGTCCTATGTCAGTTTTGGAGCCCTGGTGGTGCAGTGGTTAAGGGCTTGGCTGCTAACCAAAAGATTGGCAGTTTGAATCCACCAGCTGCTCCTTGGAAACCCTATGGGGCAGTTCTACTCTGTCCTATAGGGTCGCTATGAGTCAGAATCGACTCAACAGCAACAGGCATATGTCAGTTCGGCAGCCCTGGTGGCACAGTGGTTAAGTGTTTGGCTGCTAACAAAAAGGTTAGCAGTTCAAATCCACCAGCCTATCCTTGGAAACCCTATGGTCAGTTCTAGTGACCTATAGGGTTGCTATGAGTTGGAATGGACTCGTGGCCAATGAGTTTAATGAGTTTATGTTGATTTTACTCTAGTCATTTTGGTTTTGTAAAGCTCAGTCTCTAGCAGATTTATTCAGTAGGTCTCATGGAAATAATATTCTCTGTTTTTTGAATGTTAAATATAATAGATTGCCTCTGTTCCTTATTTTTGAGGATCAGTTTTGCTCTGGGCTTTCCCGGTATATTTAACTGGATCATCTCCTCCTTTGTCTCTGTTATCCTTCCAGCACAATTTTGATTCCATTCCCAGAAATTTCTACTAAATGTGAGCCATGTGCTGGAACTGATCTCTGGCTGGTCAGTTTTGATTGTTCATTGCAGCTAGCTTACTCAAATTCCTTCTGACCATAAATCAGGCTTCAGATGCCTTTCTCAAATTATCCTTCGATGTTTTCCATGAATACCTACTGTTTGTTGTTGTTGTTATCGCTGTATAGTTTTCAGGCCATTACTTTCCTCTATTTCCTCCCAGAGAAACAGCGATACTTTGAATATTTTGTGCCCATTGGAGGTTTTTCCCATCCCATTGTATTTTTGGGTATTTGAAGTAAATCCTTGCCTAGGATTTTTATAAATGTTGCCCATATTTTGTCTTAAATTTGCATGAAATGTATTGTTCTAAATACAACATCTGTGTGCAAATTTTGGTTTTAATATTCAGTTACTTTGTCTTTATAAGGATACTCAGAGAAATTAAAAAAAAAAAAAAAAACTGTACTACCACTACAATGGTCCCAGAATACTTACGTATTTTTTACATCAATATGTTTGCCTTACTCTCTTTCCCTATTGCTAGGGAAGAGTAAATTAAAGACATTCTTTTAAATGTCAATCCAAACTACTAACCAGATAAAGAAAAATAAAAATAAAAGTCATTGCTGTTTCTTTTGTGTAGCATCATCAAAAACATCATTTGATCATTCCCAAATCAGTTTTGAAAAATTAGGTCACCGTTTTAATATAGATAAGCAAAAATAAAAATATAAATACAGAACAGTTATTAGATAAAAAAAAAATCTGAGGACCCTGGAAGTACTGTTTTTTGTGCACAGACAAACTCATAAACATTGTGAGCGTAGAAGTCCTGTTGTATTTTGTTTCTCTTAATTGTGTTTATTAGAAGATCCTGCACCTAGTGGTCATGTAGTCACTGGTATTCTATTCTGATTTTGGAAGAGTTTTCAATCTCCTGATCATTTATTTTCAATAGGTTAAACATATTTCATTCAAAAGATTTGTTTGGTTTCTTTGTTTTAAATTTGCCTGAAATGTATGGTTCTAAATACTACACTTGTGTGCAGCTTTCATTATAATTTCTGATATATTATGATGTCAATTTGCCAAAAAGGACTAAGTTTATTTTCTTAGACAATTCATATTATTCAAAACAACTTAAATGTTGCTCAGTAACCATCAAATCAGTGAACAGTCAGATATAAATATTTGTATCATGCTCAGCCTGAACATATTTGCCATCCTAATTTAATGAGAATTTACAAGGATAAACTGGTTCCTTAAAATAATGCTTAACTTTTATTTAATTATTTCCAAAATTATACATAGTCTTCATCCTTAAATTCATTGTACAAATAAGCAACTTAAAATTTTGTGTAGTATATAATCTCCTCATTTCTCTAAAATTTTCTGATTTACTCTTAGCAGCATTCCTACCAATGAACAGGATTATAGGGACATAGAAACATTAAGAACCTGCTTAAGTTTACAAAAATTGTTAGTGATAGAAAGGATAACAACAACTTATATAAATTTACTCATTTTTTATATTTGCTCTATTTTACAGGTCAAAGTCTTCTGATAACTTGATTGCATAAAATGTTTCTTACTTTAAAATATTTTTGAAAAATAATAAAGCAATAAGTGTAAATATTGAGTTATAGTCCCTGCTAATAAAGTTCCTGTTTATTTCCTTTCTTCAGTTTTATTCTTTAACCCATGGAAACTATAACCCACTTGAAAACTATAATCTGCAGATAAAAAACTAGCCAATCACCTCTTTTTGCACAGCACACAAGCCAATAATGGTTTTTACATTTTTTAAATAAAAAATTCAAAAGAAAAATAATATTTCATGATACATGAATATTTTATTAAATTCAAATTTCACTGTTGATAAATAAGGTCTTATTTGAACACAGGCACAATCAGTCATTTATGTATTATCTATGATTTTTTGCTACAAAGATGGAGTTGTTGATGTTAGTTGCCATCAAGTCAGCTCTGACTCATAGCAACCTTACGTATAGTAGAACGATATGTTGCCCAGTCCTGCACTATCTTCATAATCATAGGTATGTTTGAGTCCATTGTTCAGGCTATTGTGTCAGTCAATCTCATCGAGGATTTCCCTCATTTTTGCTGACCATCACACAAGAGGTCCTTTTTAAGGATTAATCTTTCCCGATGATGTATCCAAAGTAAGCGAGCCAACGTCTCACCATCTAGCTTCTAAGAATCATTCTGGTTGTATTTCTTCTAAGAATGATTCTTTATTCTTTTGGCAGTCCACAGTATAGTCAATATTCTTTGCCAGCATCACAATTTGAATGCATAAACTCTTCTTCTGTCTTCCTTTTTCATTTTCCAACTATCACACGCATATAAGGTGATTGAAAAGAGGATGGCTAGGGTCAGGTGCACCTTAGTTATCAAAATGATATCTTTGCTTTTTAAAACTTCAGATGTTCTTTGCAACAGATTTGTCCAATGCAACACTTTGTTTGATTTATTGACTGCTGCTTCTATAGACATTGATTGCTGTCCAAGTAGAATATCATTGACAACTTCAATTTTTTCTTCATTTATCATCATGTTGTTTGTCAGTCCTATTGTGAAGATTTCCATTTTCTTCACATTCAGGTATAATCGATACTGAAGTCTGCTGTCTTTGGTCTTCATGAGTAAGTGCTTCAAGTAGTCTTCACTTCTGGTGAGCAAAGTCATGTCATGTTAGTTTGCTGTACTATGGTGGTTTGCGTGTCTCTAGGATACTGGAAGCTGTACCACTTACATTTCCAATACCAGAAGGGTCACCCATGGTGGACAGATTTCAGCAGATTTTCCAGATTAAGACAGACTAGGAAGAAATGTCTGGCGATCTAGTTCCAAAAATCTGCCCATAAAAATCTTATAAATAACAATGGAATATTGTCCAATATAGTGTTGGAAGATGAGATAGAGTTAAGTGGTTGTGAAAGAGATTGTATGGCCTACAAAGTCTGAAATATTTACTCTCTGGCCTTTTAAAGAACATTTCCTGATCCCTGCTTTAACCTATTCTGCCTCTTGCAAATAAAGAAGATCTAAACCTGACTAGTCTCACAAACAGCAAAGGCAAAAACATTCAAATGTTTTTAAAGTTGGAGCAACAAGAAGCCAATCAGAAGAAACTGTTCCATTAGATGAAATGTTTAGCGCTATTGAATGCAATTTGTTCTGCTATGTTGAATTGTTACAAAGAGATTGTGGCTTTACTTATAGTTAATTGAGTAACCCAGACCACTGAGCTGGAATGAGGCAAGCCAAAGTCCAAATACTCTTTAACTTGTAGATTTTTTATCTCTTCCTTTTAATGTGAGAAAAATCAGCATTTTTAAATAATGCTCCGTTTCAGATCATATTGAACCATGAGGTCATGAAATAGAATGTAATTCTCAATCATAGCCATACCTATTGCTATGCTCTTCTTGGAAATTTACACTATGTAATCCCTTTGATTCGTGCCCATAGAATTTTTAAATCTGCCAAGGAATATCAAAGACAATTCTGAAAGGGATGATAAATCAGAATAAGATAGAATACAGTTGAAGGTTGTGTATATGATAGGGTAGATGTGTTCCTCTAATATCGCTTTGGTAAGGGGATTATAGGGAAAAAGAGATTACAGATTTTATATGTGTGTGCTTGTGTCTGTATGTGGGTGCATACAAATGTGTATGCATATATGAGCATTTTAGGCTTTTGCTTTAAAGTAGAAGTTTTTGTCACCAGTAGTTCCTTCTTATTTGCTCCTTGTCTTGCTGGATAATGGCCCAGTCCCCAGCTGGTGGTGTGATTTCGTTGTTTGTAGCATAGAGATAAGAAGTAGTGGGTGGAATAGTTACACCTAGTGTGGATTTGGAGCCCTGGTAGTGCAGTGCTTAAGAGCTACAGCTGCTAACAAAAAGGCTGGCAGTTCGAATCCTCCAGCTGCTCCTTGGAAACCTCGCGGAAGCAGTTCTACTTTATCCTGTAGGGTCGCTATGAGTCGGAATCAACTTCATTTCAGTGGGTTTGGTTTGGTTTTGGTTTAGTGTGGATTCTCCTCACATTGGCAGAGCAATAAAGGATGAAGTATTTTTACATTTTTAATAATTGAAAAAATTCAAAAGCATGTCATGTCATGACACAGGAATATTATATGAAATTCAAATTTCAATGCCCATAAATAAGACTTTTTTTGGAACACAGCCACAATCATCTTTTGTGTGGCCATCTTTTCTACATAATAATATTAGGACTCTGAGCAATTTATTCCTTGAGTTTCATGCTCCATATCTTTAAAATGTTGAAAATATTCAGCAGAATTATGAAAGAAGAATTATATCTAATGTGCCCGGCACATAGTATTGTGGCTATTTATGTGATATAACTGAAGTACTGGAAATGCAAGACTAAAAATCTATTTCTTCACTCATATGAAAAAAAAATTGTATCACATTGAAGTATTGATATTTTCTCTTTTACTTTGTCATAAAAAGACGAATCTATTCAGCTTAACAGTGAGCGCAAGCTCTAAATCAGATTTCTTGTGTTGAAATTCTCTTCTAACCCTTTTTAGCTTTTTAATTTAGACAGGTTCCTTCATAGAGCTGAGCTTCAGTTTTTACAGTGATAAAACTGGTAAAAATATTACCTAATACATGCATTTGTTGAGTGAATTAAATAAATTACTATGGAAAAATACTAAGTTCTTCATAAATGTTAGCTACCACCAGTTGCCACCAAGTCTATTTCAACTCATGGTGGCCCCACGTGTATCAGAGTAGAACTGTGTTCCATAAGGCTTTCAATGGTTGATTTTTCAGAAAAAGATTGCCAGGCCTTTCTTTTGAGACTCTTCTGGGTATACCGGAACCTCCAACTTTATGGTTAACAGCCGAGCACTTAACTGTTTGTACTACTCAGGGACTAATGTTAATTGCATTAATATAGAAATACTAAAACATTGAACAACTCTGTTAGGTAAAGTTAGTGTGATCATTAGGGTTGTGTGTCAATTTGGCTGGGACATGAGTCTCAGTGGTTTGGGAGTTATGATGCAGTTTGTCAATTATATGATGATGTGATCACTTCCGTAATGAGATTTGATGTAATGTGATCATCTACATAATGGGATCTGCTGTGAGTAGCCAGTCAGTTGAAAGGGAGGTTCCTTGGGGGTGTGGCCTGCATCAAATATAAGTGGACTCTCTGGCAAGGCTCCTGGGCTTTTGCTTGCTCTGGATCCTGCAGCTAGCTCCTGTTTTTCTGACCTCTGGCCCTTGGGAATTGAGCTAGCAGCTTACCTGACATCTTGCCTGCCTATCTTGAGATTTGTGGATCTTCCAGCCTGTAAGCAAGAGCCTTTCTATCTGACCTACAATATGGGGTTCACCAGCTCCCACGGCTACATGAATCAGGAGAAGCCGCTATCCTGACCCATGGACTTGGGATATTTCAGCCTTTACAATCGTGTGAGCCATTTCCTTAATATAAATTTCTCTCCATATATATATTTATATGTTTTACTGGTTTTACTTCTCCAGAGAAAGCAGCCTAAGACAGTTAGATTCAATTATTTGGTAAGTGTGATCTTTCAATTTCTATTAGTACTTGTGATGGTTAAGATTGTGTGTCAGCTTGGCTGGGCCATGATTCTCAGTGTTTTAATGTAATTAAATGATTGACTATACTGTGAATGGCCAATCAGATGAAAAGGAATCTCCTTGGGGGTGTGGCCCGCATCTGAATATAAGCAGATATTCTGGCTTTTTGCTCTCTCTGGATCCTGCAGCTGCTTCCTGTTGTCTCATCTCCAGTTCTTGGGACTTGAGCTGTCAGCTTATCTGCCGAAGCTGGGATTCGTCAATCTACACAGCCTGTGAGCAGGAGCCCTTGGGCTTGCCAGCTTCTGCAGCTGTGTGACTTGGGAGAGGCCTCTACCCTGATCCATGGACTTGGGTCGTTCTAGCCTCTACAATCGCGTGAGCTGTTTCCTTGATATAATCTCTCTCTATATACATATTTATATACTTTACTGGTTTTGCTTCTCTAGAGAACCCAGCCTAAGACAGTACTGGTATGACTAATAGGATGAGAAATGATTATCTCTGAATAAATCAGCTATTTATTGTGCTAAATATAAATTATTCAAGCAAAACACTGGCCTACCACATTCATGAAACCCTGATAGTGTAGTGGTTAACAGCTCAGCTGCTAATCAAGAGGTTGGCAGTTCGAATCCACCAGCTGCTCCTTGGAAACCCTGTGAGGCAGTTCTGCTCTATCCTATAGGGTTGCTATAGGTCAGAATTGACTCTGTGGCAACAGGTTTGGTTTTTTGTTTTTTACTACATTCATACAGGCATTCATTAAGTATCTGATCATTCAATCTTGCATTAAAACTATGGGTATTTTCAGGTTCCAGGAGAGAACACCAGGATCCTTTTTAGAACCTAAGATACCACTTTCAGGTAGTACTGTCTTTCCATTTCTAAAATTTACCTTTAAAAATGTGGCACAGATCTAAAATTTGTCTGCAGAATTGACCTACCAGGCTAAGTGAGCAGTGTGCCTGTGGCTTCTGACAACCCTGCTCTTGTCTTGCTATACCTTTGGCTTTCTGGACAATACATCACTTCCTTGATTGTTGTCTGGAGCACTACAAATGAGTGGACTGTACTGGACACTTCTGAACTGTCTCACAATTTCTTGGCTTCATCTGAATCCAGTCTCATCTGATTCCAGCCTCTGCTACACCAAACAGTTCTACATAGACTCTGCCCTGCTCGGAGCTTACAGTCCCTCACTTCGAATGCATGCCATGCATCTTTCTTTCAACCATAAGGCTTTGATGATTCCACACCTGTAGATATCTGCTGGGGTCCACTTGACTCATCCTGGAACTAAGGGGCATTAATGCTCCCCAGGGCAGTCCTAACCAATAGAGGTTAAAAACCTATAAATAAATGCTTTCCCCTTTCCTCAGTCAGGCAAACAATTCTGAATGCTGTTTATAAGGCTACTTAGATGTCCCCAGCAGGACTAAACACCCATTGCACACAGTAGTGGCCAACATTGTGAGGAACCTTTAATTGACTATTTCTCCTTCCGTATTTCACTCTCCTTAGTTACTCATGGCTTCTGCCTGTAATTGATTTTCACATAACCTCCCTTCACGTGCTCCAGCTCTGATTTTGTGGAACGCAGGCTAATGCACGTGACTCCTTTGTCCAGGAATGTGCTAGCTTGTGGCAACAATCACAAGAAGAAATAAACTCTGCCGCTATTATTATGATGCTTGTTCTCTAGTTTTGATATTGTCACTTAACGTTATTTACTTGTGTAAAGCATAAATAAAATAATCACAATCATTCTGGCTAAAACATAACCCAGCTATGCTTCATGTATAAATATGTGTATTTTTTCCAAGCAGGAGTAATTTTTCGTTTTAAGAAATGCTTGTTTTCTATTTCATATTGTAAGCTTTACGATTTTTTTTTTAATGTTTGTCTTCTTTAAACAGATACTATTTCCTGTACTTCTAATCAGAGGAAACAAAAAGTATTTTCAACAATATTCTATCCTTTATTTTTATTTTATTTATCTTCACAGAACATTCTCCTAATATTCCCACACAAGCCTTGCTTTTTCGCTTCTCTTTCGGGCCTTTAAAATTCTCTTTGATGTATTTTCTCTTAAGCAACACCCCAAAGTAAGCATAATATAAGACATATCCATGGAAAATAAACTATTTGAAGTTTGAGCCTTCCTTTTCTTTCTTTTGGGGTGTGTCAAGACAAACTTTACTTTTCCAAACTTTTTACTGATACCTATGAAACAATTAAATTGATTTCCTCTTTTAGACAATAGCTAATGATGTTCTACAGTTACATTTTCCAGTCCAAAATATTTCTCTATACATATAAGAAAACCAAAAATTACCAAACCAGTTTCCATTAAATCAGTTCTGACTCAAGGTGACCCCATGTGTTGCAGAGTGGAACTACATTCTATATTATTTTCAAGGTTGTCAACTTTCAGAAGCAGATTGCCAGGTCTTTCTTCTAAGGTACCTCTAGATGAGTTCAAATTGTCAACTTTTCAGTTGGTAGTTGACTGCTTAACCATTTTTGTCACCAGGGATTCCATATTATACCAGGACTTAATAGCCACAGCAACCAACACATGTTTAAAAAAAAATTAGTTTTTCAAATGTTCACAAAGGTGAAATGATAAACTTTGCTTTTAATCCCTGTTGTGGACTGAATTGTGTTCCCAAACACGTGTTGTAAATCCTAACTGTGATAGTTAAGGTTGTGTGTCCACTTGGCTGGGCCATGATTCTCAGCAGTTTGGCAGTTATGTAAAGTTGTAATTTGCCAGTTATGTAATGAAGTAATTATCCTCCATTTTGTGATATAGTGTGATCACCTCCATGATGTGATCTGATGTGATCAGCCAGTCAGTTTTAAGGGGAGTTTCCTTGAGAGTGTAGCATGCATCCAATATATATGGACATTCTGGCAAAGCTCACTGGCTTTTGCTCACTCTAGGTGCTGCTCTGGCTCATCATCTAACGACCTCTGGTTTTTGGGACTTGAGCCAGTGGTCTGGCATATTGCTTGCCGATCTTGGGATTCATCAGCCTATGCAGCCTGTGAGCCACCAACCTGTCACCTAACCTGCCAGTCTTAGGTTCATCAAACCCTGTAGCTACATGAGTCAGGAGAAGACTCCAGCTTGATGTCTGACCCACAGACTTGGGACTTGCCACCTTTTATAACTGAATGAGCCATTTCCTTGAGATAAATCTGTCTCTTTCTCTCTGTCTCTGTCTCTCTCTCTCTAAATATATGCATTTCACTGGTTTTGCTTCTCTTGAGAACCCAGAGTAGGACACTAGACCCTATACCTATGGTTATAGTCTCATTTGGAAGTAGGTTTCCTTTGTTATGTTAATGAGAGAGTATTAGCATAAGATGTGTCTTGAGTCAATCTCTTTTGAGATATAAAATGAGTAGATTACACAGGGAAGCAAGCAAGCAGAGGTGAGAGAAGATAGATCCCATGCCACATGAAGATCACCAGTGAGCCAAGGAACAACTACCTTGCCCCAGAGCTGGCAGAAAAAGAGCATTCCCTTAGAGCCAGTGCCCTAATTTTGAACTTCTAGCCTCCTAAACTGAGAAAATAAACTTCCTTCCTTAATAAAGCCACCCAGGACTTCTGGCAACATGGCACTCTAGGCAGAAGCACCACACCATCTCTCCACAGCAAAGATATGAAAAACTAAGCCAAACAGAGAAAACAGCAATCCTGAAACCCTAAAACATCAAATGAAGAGATAAAGAACTCAGCCAAGCACCAGATGGAGTGAGAAACTGACAGAGAACCAAGAGTGAGAAGAGATTCATGCAGAGGTCCCCATTAGCTAATGCAGTGCTGATCCGCCATCTTGGACTCCTGTCAGAGGGCAGCAAGGAGGGGGTACAAGAAAGCAGCTTCACAGAGCTTCCAGCAGGAGACAAAACAACCGGTAACTGGCAATATATGCTTTCCAACCCCCTAAACTTCTTCACCCCCATTCGACCTCCTCTGCTTCCCGCGGCCACAGTCTATTGGCCAGGAAGCACCAGCTGCTTAGATTACACCCACCCGCACTGGCCAACTCCCTGAGTGCCATTTGTTGGCTGCTGCTGTTGCTTTTTTCTGCTTCTTTTGATTTCTTTCTTACCTCTCACCACCTCCCCCTCCTTTTGCTCAAATACCTGGCTCTGTGCACCATTTTTGCTGCTTCCTAGTGGGCTGCGGAGCTCCGTTTGAGTGTGGAACTGCTTCCCGGTCTGTGCTGCCAAGCTGCTGGGATCCCGGGGCTTTTATTGTTTGTTGGTTTGTTTTGAATTGTTTCTTTATTTTCTTTTTCTTTTCTCGAGTTGGGAGCTGGCTCTGGCCAGACTATGCTGTGTGGGTTGAAACTACCCCCTCGGCTTGCACAGACATGCAGAGGGATCCCTGAGGGCATTTCTTTTCTTGTGGGTTTTTTTTTCTTCTGTTTTTTGAGGGGCTTTTCTTGTTCTTTTTTTTAATAAACTTGTTTTGTTTTCTTTCCCCTCTTTTTCCATTTTTGTCTTTCTCATTATTCAGTTGCTTATCTCTATACCTTCCTTCTCTTCCTTTCCCCTGAACACCTGGTGCTGAATACCTCTACGCATTCTAGCCAGGCTGTACTTCAACACCTGGGAACAACTTCCCCAGACCTCATAGCTGCACTGGTGGGATCCCTGAGAGTTATGCTGTTCATTTTTATTTCTAATCTTTATTTATGCATTCTTTCCTTTTCTTTCTTCTTCTTCCCCTTTTTGTTTTTCTCCATTTCATAGTCTCTCATCTCTCCACTCTAGTGGCAAGCTCCCCTAGCACTCTTTGTTTATATGTTTTTGGTACCTGTTCCTCTCTCCTCTCTCCCATACCCATCTTAGCTCCACATATCACAATCTCCCCCCTCCATCCTGCTTACCTGCATGTGTGCTTAACATCACACCACCAAGCAGCACAGGCACAGCCTACAGGAAACTGCCCTGCACTGACTACCGACCCACCCTGGTGGCTGTAGTAAGCCACAAACAACCAATCCTAGCAACTCCCCTTCAGCTAGACCTGCCCTGCTGTACCATATCTGAATGATTCAGCCTGCCAATTGGAGAAGGAGGTGAAAAGAATCTTGCCCACAGATGAGCAAACAACAAAGAACACACAGCCAGCCTGCTCAGACATAGCCAAATTAAAAAAAAAAGGACAAAACAAACAAATCTGCAATCAATAAATGAGAAAAATAACTACTGAATGCCCCAAAGACAGCAGACAATATCAAAACATTTACAAAAACACAACAGGATGGTACCAGTAGGTGTCCAAAATAAAACACCAGATGACTTTCCAGTGGAAGAAAAGGCACTAGAGTTACCTGATAGGGAATTAAAATATCAAATACTCAGAATTATCCAAGAGTTAAGCAAAAAGCAGACAAAAAGGGGAAAAAATAGACAAATTCATAGAAAAGGCAGACAAATTCAAGCAAAATACAGACAAAAAAATGGACGAATTCAGGAAAATAATGCAGGAACAAAATGCCAAAATAAATTCACAACTAGAAATTATACAAAAACAACAACTAGAAATCCAAAAGATAAACAACAAGATTTCAGAAACAGCTAGTGTCATAGAAGGGCTGAGGAGCAGATTTGAAACGGTGGAGGACAGGATCAGCAGAATTGAAGACAAA